>NC_057802.1:427529792-427542068 GCF_018294505.1 Triticum aestivum | reverse complement strand
GTGGTGCGCCGTATCTTGCTCTGGATACGGTGGGAAGTGAGCGAGGATCGGGTCTTCGCATCCTTAGTGGCGCGCTACATCGACGCCCAGGTGTACTGGAAAATGAGCAAGGGTCTTCGCATTTGACTCGATGAGTGCGAAGGGTAAGAAAACTAGCCGAGCCTAGGAGGATCCACTTAGGTAGCTGGAACGTAGAGTCCATGACAGGTAAGCTTCGGGAGCTAGTTGATGCAATGGTGAGGAGAGGTGTTGATATCCTTTGCGTCCAAGAAACCAAATGGAGGGGACAGAAGGCGAATGAGGTGGAGGATACCAGCTTCAAGATGTGGTACACAGGGTCGGCTGCAAACAGAAATGGCGTAGGCATCTTGATCAAAACAAACAGAGAAACTGCCATTCGAACGAACTACTAGCGACCCTCCCCTCCTCCCGTGTCGTCCCCGCGGGCGACCAGGGGAAACCCTAGGGCGCCGCCGGCCGGCCCCCCCTCCCTTCGTCTTCCTCCCTCGCCGCTGACTGTTCGCACCATCGGGTGAAGCCCGTTTGGTGCTGGCGACGCCGGGGTCTCGTCTCTCCCTGCTCGGGTGCAGGCGGCATGGGGCACCTTGCTTGGGAGGCGGCGCTGCTCTATCGAGGGGCGCGGTGGCATGGCTACATGGTCCGGCGGCGGGGCTGCTGGTTCGTGGTGGTGGAGTGGAGGGCCTCGCGGTGGTGGGCGCACTCATGGCAGCGGTGGATCTGACGCGGCGACGGTGCAGGAGGTTGCGGGCAAGCAGGTTTCCGGCTAGATCCGGCGGGCCGGGGGCCCGGCTGGTGGCGCAGGACGGGGGCCGGGGCTCGTCATGGTCGCGGCATCGGAAGGGGGCGGTTGTGGTTGCTGGCCTGCTCCTCGGATCTGGCTCATGGCCGTCGGCAGGTGGCTCGGAGCAGTCCCTCGAGGTCCCGGCGTGGATGTGGGCTGCCACGGCGTGGTGGTGGCTCATGGCGGTGGTCGGTGTCATTTCACGGCAGTGGCTGGACTTCTCCGGCGTCAGCCGGTCGGTGAGCGCCCTTGTCGACCTTCGATTCCTCTCCTCGTCCTTCGGGCGCTACCTTCATCGAAGGGTTGGTCCTCTCCTAGTTGCGGTCCATCACTCGTCTCGCGCCCGGCAGTAGGACCGAGCTCGTCTCGCGCCCGGCAGCAGGACCGGCCTCATCTCGCGCCTGGCAGCAGGACCGAGCTCGTCTCGCGCCCGACAGCAGGACCGGACTCGTCTCGTGCCCGATAGCAGGACCGAGCTCATCTCGCGCCCGGCGGCGGGATGGGCTGATGGAGGCCAATTTTGGTCGGCCTAGTGAGTCTAGGCGCTGGGGGCAGCTCAGGAGTGCTAAAGGCGGGGCCTTTCCACTCGTCTCTTTGGTTAGGGTAGCTGTGGGTGGCGGGTGAGGTGGCATCGGGGTCTTGGATGCCGGGGTGGCGGCCCTGATGGTGGTGTCGCGGTGCTCATGGGCAGAGTCGGTGGCTTGGTGTTGCCCGGTGACCATGGTCGTGTGGGTGGCATGGTCGGCGGAGTGTGGCATTCGGTAGCGGTGAGTATTGGCCGGGGTGAAAACTTGTTCTATCTTCGGATGGACCAGCGGTGGCGAAGCTCGTTCCCTTCTTGAAGGCATCGCCGCGGCCATCATTGCATGTCATGTTGCTCCAAGGGAAACTCTGACCCTCGAGTTGTGTGGTGGCGGCGCTCCGGTGTCGTATCCTTTCTAAAGGCGTCGCCTTGGAGCCCACAGTTCGTCGTATGCGGCTTCATCTCTTCGCGGTGGCGTGCTCACGGTCGAGGATCCGGCTGCTCTTGTAGTGCTTAGGGTGGTGCTGCTGCACTCAGCGTCTATGTATCTTGCCTTGGGTGTGTGCGTGTGTTGTGGTGGCGTTCGTTTGTACCGGTTTGTTGTTAGTCATTGCTTTGTATATAAAGCAGGGTGAAAGCCTTTTTCGATAATCTTGATCAACAAGAGCCTCAAGTATGGAGTGGTACACGTCAAGAGACGTGGGGACTGGATTATCCTGGTCAAGCTGGTAGTTGGGGACTTAGTTCTCAATATTATTAGCGTGTATGCCATGCAAGTAGGCCACAATGAGAATACTAAGAGGGAGTTGTGGGAAGGCCTGGAGGACGTGGTTAGGAGTGCGATTGGTGAGAAGCTCTTCATAGGAGGAGACCTCAACGGCCACGTGGGTACATTTAACACAGGTTTTGAAGGGGTGCATGGGGGCTTGGCTATGGTATCAGGAATCAAGAAGAAGATGTCTTAAGCTTTGCTCTAGCCTACAACATGATTGTAGCTAACACCCTCTTCAAAAAAAGAGAATCACATCTAGTGACTTTTAGTAGTGGTCAACACTCTAGCTAGATTGATTTCATCCTCTCAAGAACAGAAGATAGGCATGCGTGCCTAGATTGTAAGGTGATACATGGAGAGAGAGTGTTGTCCCTCAGCATAAATTTGTGGTTGCTGACTTTTGCTTCCTGATTCGTGTCCAGCAGGATAAGCGTGCCAAAGTCGCTAGAACGAAGTGGTGGAAGCTAAAGGGGGAGGTAGCTCAGGTGTTCAAGGAGAGGGGCATTAAGGAGGGCCCTTGGGAGGAAGGAGGGGGTGCAGATAATATGTGGATGAAGATGGTGACTTGCATTCGTGAGGTGGCCTCAGAGGGGTTTGGAGTGTCCTGGGGAAGTAGAAGCGAAGCTAAAGATACCTGGTGGTTGAATGATGATGTCCAGAAGGCTATCAAGGAGAAGAAAGATTATGTCAGGCGCCTATACCTGGATAGGAGTGCACACAACATACAGAAGTACAAGATGTCGAAGAAGGCCGCAAAGCGAGCTATGAGTGAAGCAAGGGGTCGGGTGTATGAGGACCTCTACGAGTGGTTAGACATGAAGAAAGGTGAAAGGGACATCTATAAGATGACCAAGATCTGAGAGAGGAACACAAGGGATGTTGACCAAGTCAAATGCATCAAGGACGGAGTAGACCAGCTCCTGGTAAGGACAGGGAGATTAAGCATAGATGGAGGAAGTACTTCAACAAGTTGTTCAAACGGGAGAATGAGAGATCTACCATTGAACTGGATGACTCCTTTGATGATAACAACAAGCGTTTTATGTGGCGAATCCAGGAGTCTGAGGTAAAGGAGGCTTTAAAAAGGATAAAAGGAGGCAAGGTGATGGGCCCTGATTGTATCCCCAGTGAGGTGTGGAGAGGCCTCGGGGACATAGCGATAGTATGGCTAACCAAGTTTTTCAACCTCATTTTTGGGCAAACAAGATACCAAAAGAATGAAGACGGAGTACATTAATTACAATCTTCAAGAACAAGGGGGGTGTTCAGAGTTGTACTAATTCTGATGAGCCATACAATGGAGTTATGGGAGAGAGTGATTGAGCACCGCTTAAGAAGAATGACAAGCGTGACAAAAAATCAGTTTGGTTTCATGCCTGGGAGGTCGACCATGGAAGTTATTTTCTTGGTACGACAATTCATGGAGAGATACATGGAGCAAAAGAAGGGCCTGCATATGGTGTTCATTGACTTGGAGAAGCCATATGATAAGATACTGCAGAATGTCATGTGGTGGACCTTGGAGAAACACAAAGTCCCAGCAAAGTACATTACCCTCATCGACGACATGCACGATAATTTTGTGACAAGTCTTCGAACAAGTGAAGGCGACACTGATGACTTCTCGATTAAAATAGAACTGCACCAGGGCTCGGTTTTGAGTCCTTATCTTTTTGCTTTGGTGATGGATGAGTGCAACACACTGGGTTTTGCCCTTGTTTTTTTCTTTCCTTCTGCTTTAGTTAGATTTGCTGGTTTCTTGTTCTAGTTCTTCTCAGTCAACTCCTATGGACTTAGCAAACATAAAACCAACTAAAAACCTCTCTCACTAGCTCTCCCTCTCTTCGGGACAACCTCACATTTTCTCATAACCCAAAGCCCATAATATTTTATTTTTCTCAAAAGAATATGTGCTCTTAAGCACTTAGGTTATGAAGCTGATACCACCTAGAGTTCAAACTTTTGGATGGAGGATTCTTAGAAGGGCAATTCCTACAGGTAAACGAGCAGGTAGGTTCACTAATCACATAAGCAAAGTTTGTTCGAGGTGTAGTGAAGAAGATGATTTGCATTTGTTTTTCCATTGCACTTTCGCTAGGGCTGCTTGGTTTGCTGAACCATGGTGCATTAGATCAGATGCTTTAATTCGAAATTGCAGATCTATTGCAAAGGCCATACAAGCTTTTCTCTCTATGAATCATCCCCATGCTTCTTGGGAAAATTACATGTGGTGTTTATGGAAATCTAGAAATAAAAACATATTTCACAGGAAAGCAGGTAACCCTCGACAGGTTCATCATATAGCTCAGCAATTGTTGAAAACCATGAACTAGGAAAATGCATGGATAAGGACCATCACAAAACTCATTCTGGACATGCAGGTCAAGCAAATGTTTTTCCAAAACAAGGAAGCACCATTAAGACGGATCTCTTGATCCCAGGTGTAAAGATCTTCTTTGATGCATCATGGAAAAATGTCAAAGTTCCAGGCTTTGCGGAAGGAGCAACGACTACAGGGATTGGTGTTTTCATGCATCTACCGGGAGAACAAAGTATCAAGGTCCAGATTCAGCACTCGTGCTGGCAGCAAATGCAGCGAAGCATCTACAAGTCCAACAAGCTACATTTTTAACAGACAACCTGACACTTGCTACAGCTGCTGCAAAAAGGGAAATTGCTACAAACAAAATCCTTTGGGAGCTCAGAAAAAGCTTAGCGGATTATATCCATGTCACAGCAGGTCTCCAAGCACAGGTGTATCACATCTCTAGAGATCTAAATGGTATTGCCCATAGTGTAGCTCATCAGGTTCTAAATCACTCTTTAGAACCTTCTTTTACGTGTATAAATTCAGCTCACAGAAATAGGGAGTGCCATGTAATTTCTTCCTTCATCAAGTTAATCTCCAGGGATATGTACTCCATGCTGTAAAGTGCTTATGAGTTGAATATAAGGCATCTCTGGTGAACATCTCTATCTGAGGAAAATTTCTAGATAATTATCATAATTTCTTTGGGTCAAATATACCTCAGAAAAGTCCCTAGCCCCACCAGGATCTAGGTTTTCACCCGGTATACAAGTAGGGTGAAGAGGAGGGGAAAGGAACAACCTTGACGGCGCCAACAGGAAGGGAACAGTGTCCAAGGACGTCGTCACCGTCATGGTCGGACTAGCCAGCCTCGGATTTCTCCGGTGTCCATCCCCATCTCCAACCTCCAAGCACGAACAACACCGGCAGCCGGAGACCACCATAAGCTAGATCTGGCAGGAGAACGCCGCGGATGTCGAGGAAGAGGCCATCAGATCGAAAACGGCCACCATCGAAGGGCCCCGCACCACCGCCACCACCTGCCACTCACTCGCCGCCTCCACGGGCGAGGAGGACGGCCAGCACCGCCAGCCGCCGCACGCTGAAGCAGACGCCGACCCACCAGCCATGGCCACCAACATGGATGCAGGGCACCTCGAGCGAGACCGAGGCTACTAGATCCTCGCCGCCACCATCCTTGGCAGCCGCGCGGCGCACCGGCGGCCCCTCTGGTGGCGACGAGGAGGAGAGGCAGGGAAGGGGAAGCGGCCGGCGGCAGCTAGGGTTGGCCGCCCGCGACGCGGGGGCGAGAGGCTGTCCGAAATGTTTCTCCACACAGTTTGATCAAAATTATATAATTCATTCACGTAATTTTGCAGTATGGTGAAATAAATTTTGTTTGCTGCTTGATTTTGTTTGGACACATAGAAAACATTGTTTTAGTCTGGTATGAACCAAATTTTGTGACACACATCATTTTTCCGTTGTAATAGAAATACTATTTATTTGTTTCCGTTTTAGGAAGTGTAAATTGTAGCAGAGGAATAAACAAAAGAACTCACAAACCCTAAATCCAGATCTATCCCCTCCGACCTAGGCTATGGCTTCCATCGTGTCCAGGCTCGCGCGGGCAGCCTCTGCAACCCGCGCCTCTCCGCCAGCCGTTGGAGGTACTGCTGGCGGCGGTCGCCCTGCAGCCGCCATCCGTGTCTCTGCTGCAGGTAATCCCAAAGGAGTTCTTCTTATTTCGATACGAGTGCTTCAGACTTTGGGTATACTTTCTTTCTTATCATCAGTAGATATATCTGAATAAACAGGCAGAGACTGGACCTTATTCATTAGGAGTTGTTCTAATCACCACACTTCTAACAAGCATGTTGTTTGATTTAGTAATACCAACTGGTAATTTGTTATAATAGCGAGCTCTGCCTTGCAAGGCTCAATCAATCAAATTAACTCTGCTGAGACTGAGAGCGTAGTCCAAATGATTGTATTATCCACAAATTAAATTGTAACTCTATCCTTACTCAATAACAGGAGGCCTCAAGTCAGAAGATGAAGAAGAGGAGGAGAAAGTTAGACCCAAGTCACAAGTAGCTCCAGATGACGCACCCAGACGTCGCCCTCTCCTTGTTGATGAGAATGCACTAACGTCTGATGAAGCCATGTGGGCCTTCTATGAGCACTGGTGCAAGTTTCATGGCATATCACGTGACCGTTCTGAGATGGAACGCCAGTTCAAGACATTTAGTGATACCGCAAGGCTTGTGCACAAGGTGAACAATTCTCTTGTGCATGGCGAGTTGGCGATGAGCAAATTTGCAGATCGGACCAAGAAGGAGATGTCTCGTCCTAGCCTAGGATCTAGGCGCACAAAAAAATGATCTCATCCCTTTATGATGTACTCTTGTGTGACCCTTAAGCCACAAGTTATGCTTCTCTTGTGATCCAAGACATGCCTCTAATTTCTAGCAGTAATGTGTGTCTCATTTTAGCTTTGGTATAAGCCTGTATCTGCGTGTATATTGGACAAGAGTATCTTTCGCTTTGTTGTATGAGCTCATTTAGCTTTAATAAATGCTACATTTTCTGTATCTGCTCCGTTGTGCCTTTTGGTGCCGAATTATAATTGCACTCTTGGTCAACTTGAGGCAGACGTTTTTTTAATGTTAAATACAGATCATTCTTAATGCTAGACGCCACCGAACCCATTATTTGGATTATGTAATGAAAAGGTTTGAGCATTCAATATGAAAATGAGCGCAGAAATTCTGCACAGAGCATCCGTAAATACTTAGATTCACGTGGGCAGATATTATAAGTAGAACTATGATTGTGATTGTGATGTTGCCTTTAGAATGCCTCTGTTGTTTAACAGGTTCAGTAAACACCAAGGGTATGATATGAATTGGATTACAAAAGATATGATAAAAGAGGTATTCATCAGGTACGTATGGTTTGTCAATCTCTGCATTTTTCTTTGCACTTTCTGAATCATAGGTCCAACCTGTTTGATGGAGAAGTTGGTATTGCTCTAAATATGAACCTTGCGTTCTAGCAGTCCTTCGACTCCTGGTTGTTGCCTGCTGCCTAGTCAAAAGCAAGTGCACTTGTTTGTACCTCTCGCCTTTTCTACTTTTCTGCTTTGTTGATTGGATTGATGATTATGGGCTATTATTGCGTGTATCTCCTCTGTTATGTGTACAATCAAGTTATATAGGAGTATGAAGGATGCCTGATCCATAGTTAAGGGGCCTGAAATATCCTTCACTTTGTTGTATGAGCTCATTTAGCTTCAATAAAAGCTTTATTTTCGTGTACCTATTCCTGTGTATTAACTCCCATAGCTGCTACGCATGCTTTAGCTAGGAGTACATCGTTGCTTTCCTTCCCTTTGCTTGCTGGTGTTCCTCTAATAATTGGCCCTTTGGTTTTTGACTGTTATGGTGTATTTTAGATCATACATGTTGTCATTTGCTGCAAGGAGTCATATGAATGCCTTTGGTTATATGCTGGCAAATTTAACAATTATTAGAAGAAAATAGTCTTTAGGTTGATGATAGCGCGTTTCAGTCTTGATGCTTCTCGGATTTGCAGGCTGTCGTGTGGAGCTGGTGGTGTCATCTGGTTTTGTTCCTTTAGAATAGCATGTGAACTGTTCTTAGTTGCTTCAGAATAGCATGCGAAGTATTCTTAGTTGTTCCAGAATATCATATGTGAGCTACGCAACAAGACCATTTTGGGTTCAGTTAGCTACGCCCACATAGTCACTTATGGGTTATTTATTTATACAATAACATGAGGTTTTATTGTTTCTTATTGATTTTATTTGTCATATTTTACATAACAGCTTGTGGACTTGAGGGCAGGCCTGGTGCAGTGGTGAAGTCCTCCCCACTTGTGCCAAGAGGTCCTGGGTTTGAACCAGCCTCTCTGCATTGCACTTTGCAGGGGTAAGACTAGGTTCCTATAATCCCTCCCCAGACCCCACCTTGTGTGGGAGGTTCTATGCACTGGGTCTGTCCTTTACATAACAGCTGTGGACTTGTGGTTTAGAGCAGTTAACCGAGATCGCCACAGATTTCATGCATAACTGATGCCAGTTTTTTCTTGCCAAATAAACGAAAGGAACAAACGACCTGTTTTTCAGAACTTAGATCATCTTAGAAGATTTGCCTCTGTTGCATTCAACTAATGTAAGCCTTCTAAAGGTGTTTTCCTCTCGCCGCAGGTCAATCCCAAGGGTGCAGAGGTGCTCTGATTTCTGCCTTTTTGGCCGCCGCCTCCTGAAGTTCAGTTCTGCATGTGTAATCCTGATCCAGTTCCATGTACCAAGCACAGAGGCCTCTTGCTGCTTATCATGTCGTTGTCGTTGTCTGGTATGGAGGGCTTCCTCCTCTACATGGAGCTGACATCTGAATCCTTCCCCATGGATTTGGGAGCCCCTGACTTCATCCACTAGGTTCACAGCCAGGGAACATGCACCGGTGATATCCCCACTCTTCCTTGATTTTGCCTGATAGCAGTTCAGAGCCGATGCCTCTTTTGCTGGTAACAAATGAACAATAAACCTTTCCTGTGTTGTTTTAGTTGAGGGCATGGCCAATTACGTTTGAGATTTGGTATATGGTCAATAATGAGTGATTAAATACTGCTTATGCACCTTCTAAAAATGCAAACTTGCTTATTTTGTTACGCTATGTTTTATGCCAGAACCGGTACTGCATTACTCGTAATGCTGATTATAGAAGTTGCAATATTTTTTATATGTAACTTACTGACCAATGAAGAATTTGTAAATCAGCCTGATTGGCCCTCTTTATCTTATTAGTAGGGAGTGCATAAGATTTAGTCTTCTTTATTCAAATTAAATGTTATAACACTTGCAACTTTCTCTTAACTTGACATGGTCCATTCAATCTTTCAGGAGGAGAAAACATGACTGAAGGAACAATATCTTTTGCAAGCTCCTGAGCTCATACTGTACTGTTTGGGTTTGGTAAAAGCTAGGTAAAAAAGTACATTCATCTATTCAAATGAATCTGTGGTTTCGATACGATATTTGAAAATTGAGTGGAAACAGTTTGAAGAATGGACGGCAACATATCTAGATATGAAAATTTCATTTATGAGAAGTTTGCATAGTGCGAAAACACTAGCAGAGTATATGAGCTCATAGACACTACCATGCTCCTTTGTTTTTGTTAGAGAAGAAATAGGCTGCTTGGCTCGGAAGTCCATCCCGGCCAGAGAACATCGTTTGAACAATAGTTAAATAATCGATCCAGTTTCTAAGCTCCCACGAAATAGAGAGCCGTGAGCGCTCGGGGGCAACTTTTACGTGATGGACCTCATGTCAGCCTTAGGAGCGATGGTCTCTCGGCTGGGCGATTACGAGACTTTGGTGCCAGATTCCACGGCTCGACACGTGTGGAAACTGGACTGGTGAAAAAAGAAATGCGTGGAAACTGAAAAGACAAAGACAAGGCCGTTTGTGGAAACTTGGTCTTGAGGGTCTTGAGGGGACGCTCCAGGGGAGTAGGTGACGCCACTGATGCTGCCGCTCGAATTGAGCTTGAGGGGTCGGGACACCACGGTCTTCCTGGTGCTCGAATCCAGGCCCGACTGCCCGTCGCCCGTGGGGGCGCTGTCGCCGCCGCTGCTCCAGGGCCTTTCACCTGTTACGTGTTGTGGGGGCGTAGCGGGGATCAGGGAAAAGGGGTTTCAGCTGTGGCGGTCGAGCTTGCGAAGGACACTGCCTCCGCTACGTGGTGGACGACGTGGACGGGTGGAGGGTTGGGGGCTTGAGTTCTTTGGAACGGTGCCCCCTCTCTCTGGAACGACAACACCGGACGAAGCATCCTCAGCGGCGGTGGGGAATCAAATCCTCACTTGAATGGCAGCGGCGGACTAACACATCCTCGGCGGCGGCGGGGAATCAGGTAAGGGTCCCCTTCTCTCTCCTAGAGCATTCCCTTCTTAGACCTCCTATTGGGATGGCGCGTGGCGACAGCTGGTCGAGGGGCCGTGTTGATTCACCGATCGCGCGTGCCGTGTTTGGCGTGAACATGCAATCTTGCAGAGCAACGGCAACGCAAGAGCGCATATGCCAGAAAGCACGGGTGGGTGGCGTCGTAATTCTGGTCGAGGGCGTGTTGTTCTAAGAGATGTAGCATTGGATTCAGTTTCTCAATGGAGGACAACCAGCCATAGTAGCCTATATACCTTGCCTCCCCCAAATTAGTAATGTAATGTTTCAGAATAGTGCCCACACACTGCATCTTTGGATGTTGGTTTGAGCAGAAGTGGGGAACATATTGTGTTGGCTTTTGATTATTACAGTTTCAGTTTAGGAGGGAAGATATCAAACTGCCATCACATAATGTTTGCAGAGAGCTTCTTGTGACCTCAAGCTTTCGAAAATGTCAAGAACCAGCTTTGGAAAATTTGTCTAATGTTGTCCTGTAATTTTACAAACCAATACTGTGTGCTTAGCAACAGAGGGCTTTGGAATATTTGTCTAATGTTGTCCTGTAATTGTGTGCCGGCTTCTGCTTGTGTGCTAAGCAGACCACATCAATCAAGAGATGAAGAGTAAAGGCACGTCGGCTCGCAAGGTGCTGGTTCGTCCTAGATATTATCACCTAAAATAAGAATGCAATTGTGTGAGTCCCCACTAGCATTGGCTCATGAATCCTTGAATTTTGACAACCAATGATTGTTACCTGCTATTGTTGCAATATTGTCGTATAAATATTGTTTGTAAATTTATAGGTTCCTCAATATCTGTTGATTGTCTACTAAACAAAAGTGAATGTCCACTCAGCTAACTTGTTTTACCTTTTGGCTAGATGATACATGCTCACTTTAATTTTTCTCCTACAATTTCAGGAGGGTCGGCTGGTTTTTTTTAGAGCAAACATATCTAGTGACCTCCTTTGCTTGATGTTGCTTTGTTAATAGGACACCTCGCACCTGTGCTGATGGAGAAATAGCAATACTTGTGTATATAACCATGCTTACGCCTACTATTTGTGCCGGTGTATATAAACAAGTGATTTGTGCTGTTGTGCACAGACTAGCGTGGCCGCCGGGGGCAGCCAGGTCTTGCCGGGCATCCCTAGCTCCAAACCAAGTCAACCACCAACCTGAAGCCCCTCAGAGAAGTCTCCCTCGCCGGCAGGGTCGAGACCACGCCAAGCCGCACCGGCAAGGTCTCCGGGGACGCCAAGGCCAAAACAAGACCTCAAGACGAAGGCCTCGCAGGCTCCATGCCGGCAAACCTCCGCAGACGCCATCGCTCCACCTCGCCGAACCACCAGTCACTAATCAGTGCGGTGTCAAGCCCTCAGGCAGCTAGGTGGGTCCTGTCAAGCACGTGGCAGCCTGCAGGAGGAGAAATTACCTTTAATGACACCCGTCTCAGATGCGTGTCAAGCAAATAAGAGGTGGTTAAGCGAGCGGTGGAGGAACCTTGCTGGGGCTGCCTCTCCGCACGACACCTAAGATAGCATTTATGGCATTCTGTCCTAAATTGTCAGAGTTAGGTATGATAGCACTGTTTGCTATCTAATGACAGTATAATGACTGTTTTACCACTATGGTCGCCCCTTAAGCTATATAAGGAGGCCCGAGGCAACCTAGCAAAGGATTCGAACTTTTGATCCCCTAGCACTCGCATGCGCGTAGCCGCTCTCCCCAAGGCACCTTGCCAGGCTTGAGCGCTCCGTGTCTTTGTGCTCCCACCAATCAATACACCAAAGCAGGAGTAGGGTATTACGCTGCTCAGCGGTCCGAACCTGGGTAAAAAAGAGTTCCCCTCGCCGCGCTGCCCTGTTGCCTCTGCTCTTTGTGCAATGTGATCATTCCCC
>NC_057802.1:427507797-427529497 GCF_018294505.1 Triticum aestivum | reverse complement strand
CCACAAAGGGTCCCGTGGCCCCATAGGTGATTGTGCTCATTGACCACGACATCTCTGGCGCGCCAGGTAGGGGGCAGTTCGCTTGTGCCAACCTGAAGCCACAGCCAACGCGTCGATCTCCATCGTTTTCTATGTCACCCTAGCACCCATCGCCTCTGCATGCGGGCGGCGCCGCGGCGGCGGCGAAGCAAACGTTGCAGTGGACGTGGCCGGCGCAGGCGCGCAGTTGCCAAGCCCATCGCGACGGGAGCAGGCGGCGAGGATACTGGAGGCGGGCGCCTGCCATGACACTCGGGTGAAGGCGGCGGCCGTAGCACAGGCGGCGCGAGTCTCCTACCTCCACCTCCCCCCTCGTGGACGCAAACACAGCCGCAAGAGAGATCTTCCTTGATCGGGCACAGACCACGATTTTCCTGTCATGACAGCGGAAACTGTGATCAGGGGGAGGCGACCCCGGCAGCGAGACGTGCATGGTTGTCCCAGTTGTCGGCAAGCTAGCGCCTAGCGACATGGGTACCCACCCGGTAGTATCGCGGGCCGCGGCAAGTCCGTTGGATGTCTATTTGACCCCGGCAACTATGGGATGCTGCCGGGGACGCTATGGCAAGATTCCACCTCACTTTCCCCTGACGGAATTCCCGACGCGTCAAGATCCTTCATACGCTTTCCGTGCGCAGAGGAAGAAGATCTTCGTGTACAAGGTTTCCAGGGAGGGGGAGGGAGAGGAGGAAGGGCCATCCGTTCACGCACGGCGAAGATTGCAGTAAAAGGAAAAGCTAAGTTGAATTTTTTTTCTCAACTCCCTGTTCCTTAGTTCGCTTTTTGTGATTTCCTTCACTCGAGCCTATTGATTGTATAAGAAACCTGCACGCGAAGGAACCCGGTCATTCGCGCCCTTGTGTGTTTCGAGTCCGCTCAACAGCTCAGGTGGCTGCGTTGATAGAGTTGAAGGGTAACTTGCCGGTGGCAACACTGCCGGCAGGCTGCTAAGGATCCGTCCTTAAGGCGCTCGCGGCTAGTGATTAACCCCGGCAAGGCTCCATCATGCGTAGGGTGCTTAACATTATACGAAGATGAGAAACAGAGTAAAAGCGAAGGGATAGCATAAGTTCATACGACTACTTGAAAGTAATTATTACACCTCGAAAGTAGCAAAGACCTAACATAAGGTCAGAAACTAATCAATTTTACATCGATTGATAAAAAGGCGGCGCAACAATGCGCGCCTAAGCTTCTAGTACAACCTCATGGAACATGTAAGGACATATACGAGATCCCTTTCAGTAATCACTTAAGCCCTCTAACTCGGCTTAAACAGCTACTCCTACAGTACATAAGAACAAACAAGATCATAAAATGATCATCCCAAGGTGAATCCCAAGGTGAGTTCAACGAGAGGACTAGGCCCAGATTGGATCATTCTTCTCACCGCCCTTTTATCATGATCTCTCCACCGGCACTCTTGCTGTTCCCTGGCCATGTCCCAATCCCAAAGTCCATGGTATCGAACACGGCCATCCTTGAGAAGAACAAGGCGTTGTAAGGATGTGCACGCGCTCACAACGTACTTGAGAAACTCCATTTGGAGCCGCGTGAGCGTGAATCCAATCATGACCAGCTCCTTCATGTGAGGGTGGCATTGCTTCTGGCTCGTTCTTGACCATATTATCCCGTAAGTTTCTGGAATCTCCGAGCGAGCCACATGGATGTGCAGGACCTCGAGTGATGGCGCGGCCATGAGGAGGGTGCGCGTCCATGAGACGTCCCAGTTGGAGGGCACGTCGGCGACAAGGAGCCTTCTTCAGGTGGAGCAATGGCTTGTCTAGTTTCTTGACCCCAATCGGCCCGGTGAACCGGATGACGAGGTTCTCCATGGTTGGCGACATGTCCAGGAACTGGTTGAGCTCATCGTGGTGGTGCGGCACCGGCGGCAAAACCACCGGATCCTCCTCCACAAAGAAGGTGAGGTTGGTGTGCGTGAGGCACGGAACCGAGCCGAAGACGAGCTCCACCGTGTTGGTTAGGCAGGCCAGGCGGGCAAGCATTGGGAGGTCCCGCAGCTCGATCTCCATGAACGAGCACCCTTCCACGACGAACTCCCTGATCTGTGAACACACCACCAGACGGTCCCCCGCGCAGCCGCAGGACGTGAGGTGCAGCGCCTGCAGCCGTGCGCACTCGCTGAACACCCTCTCGTACACGTCCACGGGCGTGGAAGCGGCCATGTCTCGCAAGACCAGCTTGGTGAGCGCGCCGTAGCAGTGCAGCTTGGGCGGGAGCGTGCAGTTGCCCAGCGTCAGGCTGCGCAGGCGCGACCTGTCGCCGTCCTCGAGGGGGATGCCGTAGCCCGGCGGGGGCCCGTGGAACGCCGGCCTGACGGCCACCTCCAGGTCCTCCACTCCCCACGCGCCGACAGCGGTAGTGATCAGGCGGTCGACTATGCGGGCGCCGTCGTCCGTCTGGAAGAACTCGAGGCGGAGGGTCTTGGGGCACCGGCGTGCGGCGCCGCCGTCTGCCTCCAAGAAGCCGGTGACGCCGTCCACGAACGCGCGCATGGTAGAGGCCTCGCAGCTCGCCATCGGGCCGTCGACAATCCTGCACAGAGCCTCGTCGCGCGGCAGGTTGAGCCGGCGGAGGGCGATCGTCTGGTCGTACTCTAGCGGGAGTATGTCGCTCACCCTGAAGTCGTACGCTGGGATCTCGCGGGGGACGCGTGCCCAGCGCCTGGCGAGGACGGCGGTCGAGAGCGCGCTGCGGGTGTCCAGCCGGCTCAGTATGAGGCGGATCAGCTCTTCTGGGAGCGCGCTGAGGCGGTCCTCTTCCACGGCCCGGCCCGGCCGCACGCGACGCAACCTCGGCATGGCGGACTCTCGATGGTGGCGATCGATTCTGAAATCAGTTTGACTAATTCACATCTAGATGTTTCTTCACATGTAAGCTCCCACAAATACATAATGCAGCAACAAGAAATAAAAAAACCTAGGACAACTTCTGGAATCTGGATGCGCTAAGCGGCGGGAGGCTATATAGGCAGATCGAGGCCAGGTGTTTTAATTGGATACGAACGGATGCTTCAGTCCGAATTGGATCTGGAATCTTTATTCTCCATTGTCTTTTTTTTAACTGATATTCTCCATTGTCAATGTTACTTGGGTCTTCTCTGTTTTTTTGGAACTTTTGGGCCTTCTCTAGCAACCTTCAATTTTTGTCCGCGGTAATGAAAACCCTATTCGTCGCTCGATGCGGCAGGTTGCCGGTTGAAATCACCTAATTAAGGAGTACTTCTTTCAAAGATTACTCCCACCTTCTCAGGTTGTGACCAACCTGAAAGTTTTCTCTTTTTTTAGATCCGTTTATTCAAAATATTTTATCTCTTAAACCGTGCGTCCAAATCTCGAACTGTTTTCACCGTTAGATTTCTCATGTCGAGATCTTCAAAACTAGGTCCATATAGATAAGTTTTGACGAACTTTTTTTCACGCAAAAACCAAACTGGGAGTGTTGAGGATATAGACCTTAGAGTCATCCGCCAGGAGGGGCCGGGTTACTCATATGGTCACTGCCAGAAGCCCGGCGCCAAGCAAGAAGACGGTGGGCCAAAGATGGGCTTAAGGCCCGTAGTCACAATCATCATTATGATATAACTTGTAGTGCAAGGCAAGAATAGTTGAGAGTCCGAGCCGGACACTTTTATGAGCCGGCCGGGACTCTGAGAGCTGCTGGGCGTCAGCCTCCCTATATAAAGGGACGACCCGGCAGCGGTTTAGGGACAAGCAAGATCTCATCGAGAGCCAGGCATAGCAGTTTAGCTCCCTGGTCATCGAAACCCTAATCAATACCACCTCAACTGGACGTAGGCTTTTACCTTCACCGTAAGGGGCCGAACCAGTATAAACCCTCGTGTTCCTTGTCCCGCTTAACCCCTTCAAGCTTCCTAGCTGCGATGGCTCCACGACTAAGTCCGAACTCAAGGACATCTGCCGTGACAATTCCACGTCAGTTGGCGCCCACCGTGGGGCCAGCGCACGGTGGATTTGAGTTCTTGAAGGGCAGCTTCGAAGGGCTCAAGGGATACGTTGTTGGCCGGATGACCAAGAGTCGTCACGGCAAGCTCTACATCGACGATGCAAACTGGGGCCCCGACGCCGGCTCAATTGAGTACGGGTACCGGGTCCCCTTCGACGGAATTCATGTTTTCATTGGCAAGATTGGTGAGCCGGGCCCTGAGCCGGATCTCTGCGCCGATCTCATCGAGACGGCTCAGCGTGCACGACCCGCCCGGGCCCGGCCCGCCTTACGGCACGCTTTTGTGGGATGTATCCATGGAGGGCCCTCTGATCAATCTGGATCTGGTGGTGAGGCGGCCGCCGGCTCTGACGGCGAGTCATCCACCGATGAGTCAAACTCGTTGTATCAACTTCAAGATGGCAGGCTCATGGGTTGTTCCGATGGTGACAGTATTCCGGACCCGTTTGAGCCGCCAAGTCAGGTTGGAGTCTTTATGGTCGGTGCACAGCCTGTTCAGAACCCCGCTGCTGGAGCGGGAAACCCGGTGCCCTCGCCGGCTCAGGTACTAATGGATCTCACGGACAAGATGACGGCTCTGTTAACCGCTACGGTTGACCCGGCAGATCAGGCTCAGCATGACGCGGAGGTGGCGCAGTTAAAATTGGATCTAGTGAAAGCTAAGGAGGATCTGGCAGCAGAAGGGATCAGGATGGCTGCGGAAAGGGCGGCTCTCGACGCTCAAACCCAGTTGATTCAAGCGCAGTCCTTCCGGCTCACGATGGATCAAAACGCGTCCAATGAGGTCCTGAGAAGGAGGCATCAAAAGGCTCAATCTCGACTCCCTCCAGTTTACGATCCACGAAACCTCTTCAACACGCCAGGTGCAGGGTCTAGTAACCCGCCAGGGGTCATAGTGCCCAGGTCCGGGACCCCTATTCAGCCACAAGTGATGGGGCCTCCCCAGGTGCCCCCTGCCCCGCCTCAGTATGTGCCAATACCCCCGGGTCATTATAATAACCCGCTGGAGAACATGGTCGCCGCGGCGGCACGGCTGGCGGCTCTCCCAGTTGACGGCGACTCTCCGACGGCTATTGAAACCCGCCGGGTCAGGGAACTCCTTCAGACAGCACTGGCGCAGCAAGAGGCGTACTCCTACAGCCGGGACAGGATCCACTCGACCCCTCGTCCAGGCCGGAGCCCGAGTTACAGCAGGCACATGGTCTCAGCGACCGGCTCAAGTAACGTCCGACGCCATGACCCGCCCCCTGGCCATGGCCCGGCTCATAACGGAGCCTTTCACGCAGCAGACCAAGACAGAGCACGGCAAGAGGCGGAGCAGGTGCCCCAGCTGACGGCTTACCAGACTCCCCCAGCTTATCCGACGGCTTCCGTCGACGTGGGTATCCCTACCAGGACTGGGGGCGTCCCTTGTTTAGTGCCAGCTATCCGCAACGAACGTCTACCCAAAGACTTCAAAGGCCCTAGGAAGGTGCCTAATTACACAGCAGACTTACAACCCGCAGCCTGGACCGAGAGTTATGAGATGGCTATGGAATTGCTGGAGGTCAGTGAGGCGGCCATGGCTAAGTACTTCACCATGATGTTAGATGGGACTGCCCGCACTTGGTTGAAAGGGCTACCACCGAATTCCATTGGGTCTTGGGCTGAGCTGAAGGCCCGGTTCATCCAAAACTTCAAGGATACCTGTAGGCAGTCTATGTCAATTGTGGATTTGACTAACTGCAAGCAGCAGGAGGGTGAGTCTACGACACATTGGGTTCGCCGGGTTAAGGAGATAATACATTCCTCGGATAAGATGGACGCCGGCTCTGCAGTCTTAATGTTGGAGCAGAATTGTCGTTTTGTGCCCCTGAAGATGAAACTCGGGCGGCTTAAGCGCGACTGCAATGATATGGGTACACTGATGGTGGCTCTTGTCAAGTACGCCGATTCTGATGGTACCAAGGACCCCGCTTCAGATGATGAAAGGACAGGGAAGGGAAAGAAGAACGACAATGGCAAGGGTCCTCAGCATAACCCGGGGAACCAAGGAGGAGGCAAGCGCAAGGCCGATGGCAGCCTAGAGTTTGTGGCCAACGCCAGCTCACAAGGTAATAACCAGCGACGTAAGGGGAGGCCCCCTCCCCGAGGCGGCGGGTCAGGCCCGACGCTGGAGCAGCTGCTGAATGAGCCTTGTCCAAGGCATGGCTCTAGAGAGAAGCCAACAACTCATCTATGGAAGGATTGTGCAATCATGAAGGCCTTTAAGAATTACAATGGCCCGAGCGGCGGCTCAGGCGCCGGCGGCTTTCATGGCCCGGGCGGTGGCTCAAACTCTAATCCTCAGAACGGTCAAGGGGGCTTTAATCAGCAGTCTGGCCAGGGTCATCAACAGCAGCAGGGGGTTATCAGACCAATCCAAAGCAGCTTAGCGGTGGACAGTGCCATGTATTTACCACCAGTCTGTGTAAGCGAGATCAGAAGCTTCATAAGAGGGCTGTGAATGATGTTGAGCCGGCGGTTCCATGCTACTTGCGGTGGTCTGAGCAGCCTACAGTGTGGAGTAGGGAGGATCACCCTCCCCGGGTGGATAACCCGGGCCACTTGGCCTTAGTGGTGGCTCCTCAAGTGGGAGGATATAAGTTCACTAAAGTGCTCATGGATGGAGGCAGCAGCATCAACATCCTCTATTATGAGACGTTCCGTCGTATGGGGTTGATTGATAAGAACCTCAGCCAGTCCAACACTATTTTCCACGGTGTGGTACCTGGTAAGTCGGCTTATCAGTCGGCAAGATCGAGTTGGAAGTGGCCTTTGGAGATGAGAACAACTACAGGGTGGAGAAATTGACCTTTGAGGTGGTGAAGATAAGAAGCCCGTACCATGCTATATTTGGGCGGCCGGCTTACGCCAAGTTCATGGCACGGCCGTGTTATGTGTACTTACAGCTCAAGATGCCGGGTCACAATGGGACCATTACGGTTCACGGCAGCCGGAAGCTGGCCTTGGAATGTGAGGAAGGCGATGCAGCTTATGCAGAATCTGTTTGTGCAACAGAGGAGTTGAAGTTTTACAAGGACAATGTTGACCCAACTGATATGACCTCTCTAAAAAAGCCGACTACGGAGCAGGAGCCGGCAATGAAATTTAAGTCGGCTGATGAGACTAAACTTGTTGATTTCGTTCCAGGAGACTCATCTCAGCAATTTAGCATCAGTGCCAATCTGGATCCAAAATAGGAAAGCGCGCTCATCGAGTTCATCCGTGAGAATAGGGACATCTTCGCATGGAAACCTTCTGACATGCCAGGTGTACCTAGAGAACTCGCTGAGCACACTCTCAATGTTGATCCGAAATTTAAGCCGGTCAAGCAGTTCCTTCGGTGGTTTAATGAAGAGAGGCGGAAAGCTATTGGCGAAGAGGTGGCCCGGCTTTTGGCGGCCGGGTTTATTGTTGAAGTCTTCCACCCAGAATGGTTAGCTAACCCGGTGCTTGTACTCAAGAAGAACGGCACTTGGCGGATGTGTGTGGACTACACGGACTTAAATAAGGCGTGTCCGGCTGATCCTTTTGCCCTTCCCCGTATTTATCAAATTATTGATGCTACGGCCGGTTGTGCGCGCTTAAGTTTCCTGGACGCTTATTCTGGATATCATCAGATTAAAATGGCAGTTAAGGACCAGGAGAAGACGGCGTTCATCACTCCCTTTGGAGCCTTCTGCTATGTGTCCATGCCTTTGGACTCAAGTGTGCACAGGCGACTTATCAGCGTTGCGTGCAGAACTGTCTTCATAAGCAGATTGGGCGCAATGTTCATGCTTATGTGGACGATATTGTGGTTAAATCTATAAAGGAGGAAACCCTGATAGATGATTTGAGAGAAACCTTTGATAATCTCCGGGTTTACAAGATGATGCTTAACCCGACCAAGTGTGTTTTTGGTGTTCCTGCAGGCAAACTCTTGGGTTTTTTGGTTTCTGACAGAGGCATCGAAGCTAACCCGGAGAAGATCAAGGCCATCACCTCCCTGGCTGAGCCGGCGTGTATAAATGATGTTCAGCGCTTGGCGGGTCGTATCGCTGCTTTAAGCCGGTTTATAAGCCGTTTGGGTGAGAAGGCCATGCCATTATATCAGTTGATGAAGAAAACTGATAACTTTGTCTGGAATGATGCAGCTAATACTGCCTTTGAGGATTTGAAGAAGCAGCTGGCAGAGCCCCCAGTCCTTGCTGCTCCGGTTGATAAGGATCCCTTATTGCTGTATGTGGCTGCTAACGCACGAGCCGTCAGTGTGGCCGTGGTGGTGGAGCGCAAGGAAGAGGGTAAGGAGCATCCGGTTCAGCGGCCGGTTTATTATGTCAGCGAAGTGCTCATTGAGTCCAAGTAGCGGTATCCGCATTGGCAGAAGCTTGTTTACGGTGTGTTCATGGCAATCCGGAAACTTAAGCATTATTTCCAGGGTCATCCCATCACTGTGGTCAGTTCTGCCCCTCTTGGTGACATCATTCAAAACAGAGAGGCCACAGGAAGAGTGGCTAAGTGGGCTATAGAACTCGGACCCCATGGTCTGAAATACGTACCACGCACTGCCGTTAAGTCTCAGGCCTTGGTGGATTTCATCAATGATTGGACAGAGTCACAAGTGCCCGAGCAAAAGCCGGATAACACATATTGGACTATTCACTTTGATGGGTCCAGGCAGTTGGAGGGCTCGGGGGCTGGAGTCATGTTAGCTTCCCCTAAGGGTGATAAGTTCCATTATGTGCTACAATTGATGTTTCCTTGTACCAACAACGCAGCTGAGTACGAGGCCTTGCTCCATGGTCTTCGGATGGCTAAGGAGATGAGCTTGAGCCGGGTAAGGTGTTTCGGTGACTCAGACTTAGTGGCTCAACAAGTATCAGGCAAGTGGGACTCTAAGGACCCTCTTATGGCGGCTTATCGTCGCGAAGTTGATGCCATTGCTGGGCACTTTCAAGGCTACCAAGTAGAGCACATTGATCGCAGGAAGAACGAGGCAGCTGATGCCCTAAGCCGGCTAGGCTCTCAGTGAAAGTCGGTGTCGCCTAATACTTTCCTGGATGTCCTGTATAACCCTTCTGTTAAGTTGCCTACAGAGGAAGACTTGGCTGTCCCTGACCCGGAGGCACGACTGGTGGCGGCTCTCCATATCATACCGGACTGGACAATGCCCTATCTGGCTTACATGACCCGGGGAGAATTACCTGAGGATGAAACTTTGGCCAGACAAATAACCCGGCGAGTTAAGTCAATGATTGTTATCAATGGCGAGTTGCATCACCGCAGTGTTTCGGGAGCATTTCAACGTTGTGTTTCCCCTGAGGAAGGTCAAGAGATCTTGCGTGAGATTCATGAAGGGGATTGTGGCCATCACGCCGGCTCAAAGTCTCTTGTGGCCAAGGCTTTTCGTCATGGTTTTTATTGGCTGACGGCTCATGCTGATGCGGAGGACTTGGTCAGTAAATGTGATGGTTGCCAAAGGTTCTCACGACGGGCTCATGTGCCGGCTCAAGAGCTGAGGATGATCCCAATTACTTGGCCCTTTGCGGTCTGGGGGCTCGATATGGTTGGGCCTTTTAAAAGGTCCAAGGATAAGAAGACCCACCTTTTGGTGGCAGTTGACAAATTTACCAAGTGGGTTGAAGCAGAGCCAGTTAGCAAGTGTGATGCAGCCACGACAGTTCAGTTTATGAAAAGGGTGATCTTTCGCTTTGGTTTTCCACACAGCATTATAACTGACAATGGCACCAATTTATCCAAAGGCGCCATGGAGGAGTTTTGTCAACGAGAGCATATCCTACTTGATGTTTCGTCGGTGGCTCATCCTCAATCCAATGGTCAAGTTGAGAGAGCTAATCAGGAGATTCTGAAGGGCATCAAGCCCCGGCTTTTGGTCCCTTTGCAACGGACGCCGGGTTATTGGGTGGAGGAGTTACCCTCCGTGTTATGGAGCATCAATACTACTCCTAACAGGTCTACGGGATTCACCCCTTTCTTCATGGTTTATGGAGCAGAAGCAGTCCTCCCCAGTGACATTCGTCATGACTCGCCTCGAGTGGCGGCTTATATCGAAGCGGATAATGAACAGGCACGCCAAGATGCTCTTGACTTGTTGGACGAACAGCGTGATGTGGCAGCAGCTCGATCAGCGATTTACCAACAAGACCTGCGTCGTTATCACAGTCGTTGGGTTAAGTCCCGGGTCTTCCAGGAAGGCGATCTGGTGCTCCGGCTCATCCAGGATCAAACAGATACACACAAGCTATCCCCGCCTTGGGAAGGGCCCTTTGTGGTCAGCAAGAACTTGCACAACGGGTCATATTACCTCATTGACATTCGGGAGCGCAAAGATTCACGCAAGTCGGAGGAGGAGACCCGTCGGCCGTGGAACATAGCTCAGCTTCGGCCTTACTACACTTGAGCCACCGGCTCTCATAATGTACATATTTCTCTCAGCCATGTATATATTATAATAAGCAATAAAGCAGGACCTCTGTCCTTTTTCTCCTCCAAATGTGCACGTGTTGTTTTCATTGCAAGATTACATGATAGCTTGAAGGAGGATCCGGCTTATGATCATCTTCGAATCTAGCCGTAAGTAATAAGATCACTTGGGGGGCTTCCTGTTCAAACATAGGTCGTATTCGAACCAAAGAGAACATAGTTGTTGATACCCATTTGATTGGAAAAGTGCCGAGCTCATTGGGGAGTTTTCTTTGATCATATTTGAATCTTAGTTTAACCCCTTTGGGAACCGACGTGGATCGTATTCGAATCAGCGTCGTTAAACAATTCTTAAAGTCATTTGGGGGCTTCCTGTTCAAACATAGGTCGTATTCGAACCAAAGAGAACACAGCTGTCGATACCCTCTTGATTGGCATCGCCACACCCACCGGGGGCTATATGATCGCATTCGAATCTTAGCATAACCCCTTTGGGCCGGGTCTCTGGTCGTATTCGAACCAGAAGCCCCTAAGTTCTTCTGCTTCATAGTAAGTTTTCTTCTGATCATTTCAAAGTGTGTACGACCGGGTCTCATTTTGCCGGCTTAAACTTTGATTTACAGTGTTAGTTGCACACAATGGGTGTCATTAAGACAAGTAAATCGGAATTAAAGTACCAACCTTATTATCCGGGTTATCTAAACCGGAAGTATGCTTGCAGACCGCTAATTGTGTTATTACGGCTGTATTAAGGACATACCTGAGAATCAGTCTTTTTTGATTTATATTCCGGGTTATATATCTGAAACATTTGATTCTCAGGGCGGTAAGCCGCCTGGAGACTTGGGATTCATCTTTCTATGCAGGATAGTTAAAGGCAATTATTTGAGACTAAGGGGAATGAATGACCCGGGGAAATATAAAGGAGATAACTTCAATAAAACTTCAAGCATTCAAGGCGTGCACGATGGCACGGCAAAGATAAAGTGTTGGTCCTACTCTATTACAAGACTCGTTGAGTCCAAAAGGGTGAGGTATTGTTTGGTAAACCGCCAGCAGAATTATGACGCTTGCTGGGTTGAAGTCTCCGGCTCGTCTCTTTCTTCTCCTCCAGCTGTTCCCAGGGTCTGGAAAGTCGACGACTTCCAGTCGATGCCGCTCAGAGCTTCGAATTGGGCTTCTTTGTCAATTAACCCGGCCGGGTCAATCTCCGGGGCGAAGGTGTGCTGACGAGCCGGCGGAATTAAACTCAGGGCTTCATAGCGAGGGGTCGGGATCCTCTGATTCTCTGCATTGTAACCCGGCTGGTACTTGGTCAGATCTGTGTCGTTCCCGATAAGGGTGGCCACCGGGCGCACGGCCTTCACGCGGGCGGCAAAGTCTCTTTGGTCGAAGGCCGTGCCGTCTTCCTTCAGACTTGGGTAGCCGAGGGTGATGTCCGCCGGGTCTAACTCGGGGAGGAAAGCCTTGGCCCGGCTCAGCGCGGCGATCGCTCCGGCTCTTGCAGAGGCCCGTCGCAGCTCTTGGATATGTTGAGGCAGAACGGCGAGCCGGCGAAGAACCTCCGCCAGGTGAGTCAGCACCTCGTTGGATAGGGCCACCACAGCTAAGGCACGCTGTGACCTGGTGTAGAGTTGCTCCACCAGGGTGTACACGGCCTTTAGCTTGGTTACCACACTCTGGTTGAGGTTGGCACTTCTGGGACTTGTTTCACAGAACAGGATAAGCCGCCGACAAGGGTGAGTTATGAGGCATCAAAACTTTAAACTGGATGAAAGTCGGCGGATGACTTACCGAAGATGGCAGCAACCATCTGAGACACTTGGCGCTTTAAACCGGAGAGTTCGGCCGTCTTCTCTGACAGGGCCTTCTCCGCCTGTTCGGCCCGGTTCACCAGCGCGGCTTTCTCTTCGGCCCAGGCTTTCCGTTCAGCATCAAATTCGGTCTTCAGCTTTTCTTGAGTGGCGATGCTGGACACAAATTTGGCGTTTGCCTTCCGGGTCTCCATTTCTTGCATCTTAAGCCGGTTCTTGAGATCAGCAAGATCAGCCTCTAGCTTCTTGCCAGCAGCCTGCATAAATTTTCGGGTTATGGCATGAACAGTTGCTATATAAATTTAAAGTCCCAAGCGTTTTCCAAGAAAAGACACTTGGCACTTGGGGGCTAATGCATATTGAACGTTTCTATCTACAAACTGCCGGTTCAATTGAGTAAGCCGGAACCTAAGTCTACAACATATTCAATCATAAGTCGTCGACTTGGGGGCTAGCATGGTAAAGGTAACTGTGCAGTAAGTAAGAGGACAGAATGATACCTCAGATTTCTGCTGGATCTGGTTCACCATGGCAACCTCTGCGTCCCGGCTCTTGTGCACTTGGCTGATGTAGCTAGAGATGAGCTCTCCAATGCTCAGGTTGGCGTAGTCGGAGAGGTCCAGGTTCACCCGGCGGGGCTGTAGCAACTCCCCCTTGGCGGAGCACTTGGCCAGTGCGGTAGGTCTCCCGGGCTCAACAAATTCCGTCCGGGTGATTACCACGTCCGGATCATTTGCTGGTTGAGCCGAGCCGGAGGCCTCCGGGTTAGCAGAAGCTTCTGCAGCTGCCTTGTTGGTTGGAGCGGCGGCTTCGGGAGCGGAGGCAGCTGGCGGTTCTTGATCTGCTGCCTCCGGCTCAGGCAACTCCGGCTCTTCGACTGGTTTGGCCTTCTTCGCCCTCTTGGTGAGTTTGGCTTGGGCACTGAAAGGATAGAAACGTTAAGCACAAAAGGGTAAGTAAAGACAAGTATAACATGAGATGGTTATCATTACCCGGGCGCGGTCTTGAAAGCCGGAAGACTCGACTACATAGAGTCGCCCGAAGAGGGGGAGGTCTCCTGATAATTTGAGTCAGAAGAATTGAGTGGCTGACGTATAACACCCGCCAACGGATGAAAAGGGTACAAGTGGGAAATAACCTCAGTTCGGCGCTTCCTCGATGCGTCAGGTAACCCGGAGGAGAGGTCGGTGTCCTTGTTGGTCCGGGTGTGACGCCGGCTCTCGTGAACCTGTCGCTTCAAAATAAATTGAGGATCTTGATAAGCTAAAGGATGTGAAAAGCTTACTTTCCGGGTTACCCTTCGGACTTTCAGCCTTGGCAAGGGCTCCGAGTCGGAGGAAAGTGACATTACCTCTTCAACCACCGGGTTACTGGCTCCGGTGTCATCCTGTTGATGAACAAGTGTTGGTAAGGCGGACAGAAATAAACAATAAAACATAACAAAGAGCTTACAGGTTCAGGGGTTACCTCTGACTCGGAGTTGTCGCTTAGTTGCATCAGCTCCGAAGCAGTTGGCCTACTTCCCTTCTTACGGGGAGCGGCTTTCTTGGCGGCTTTCTTCGCCTTTCTGGCCTTCTTGGCCGCCTCATGGTCATATTTGACCCGCCAGAACTTGTCGTCAGCCTGAAAAATACAATGATGATTTTCTTAAAACGATTCAGATGAAAGTTATATACAGAAGAAGATAAGATGTTCAGATTGGCGGCTTACCGCTGGGGCTGGGTTGGTCTTGCAGAAGGGGGCTAACCCGGTCCTTCCGCAGTCTGCCAGGCTCTCGTTTAAAAGAGCCTTGGTCATCTCCTCTGCAACATCTTTAGGAAGATCGTTGCGGCTGTGTCTCTGAGGGTCATCCTTTCGGCCCGTGTACTCGCACATTAAGCCGGGGCGGCGACTCAATGGGATCACCCGCCAGGAGATCCAGACCCGGACCAGATCGATTCCGTTGAGACCATTGCCCAGGAGAGCCTTGATCTTGTTTATGGTGGGGAGCAGAGGCTGGCGCTCCGCTTGAGTCAGCTTGTCTGACAGTGGGTGTGTTGACTCCAGACGCGATGGGCGAAAGCCAGGCAGCGGACTTTCATCAGCCGGTGACGTGTCTTGGCAATAGAACCAAGTCATGTTCCAGTCCTTTGGGTGACTCGGCGGCTCGGCATAAGGGAAAAGACAGTCTCTCCGTCTCTGAATGGAGATGCCACCTAGCTCCAGACTTGGCCCGTTGGCGCACTCGTTCTGGCGATTCAAGTAAAAAAGCTCTCTGAAGAGCAGCAGACTAGGTTCTTCTCCAAGGTAAACCTCGCAGAACACTTGGAAGTTGCAGATATTGGACACTGAGTTGGGTCCTATGTCCTGAGGCCGCAGATCGAAGAAATTCAGAACGTCTCTGAAAAACTTTGAGCCGGGCGGTGCGAAGCCCCGGCTCATGTGATCCGCAAAAATAATCACCTCCCCGTCCTTTGGCTGTGGTCTCTCTTCTGACGGGTCAGGGGCACGGTAGGACATGACATCCTTCTTTGGCAGGTGGCCTGACTTGACAAACTCTGCTAGCGTCTCGTTGGTGACATTGGACCTCATCCAATTGCAAGTGATAGAGGCTTTAGGAGCTTTGGGAGGCATGGTGAAAGTCGGCAGCCTATGATAAAAGGAAACGTCTGGTTTAAGTATAAGCCGGAGGAAAGTTGTAATTCAGTGTTAAGTGGCGGCTTACGGAGGGGACTAATGACATATATCTAAGTGCACCGGGTTATTAAGCCGCCCGAGGGATTGAGAGTAATTCGATTGTCTACGGCCTTATCACAGATGAGCCGGAAAAATTCTATGGCGCATGGTCTCCTTTGAGTCGGAAGATTCTACGACGCGTGGTTTCTTTAAACCGGAAATGTAACCCGCCATGACTCCATTAGTGCAGTTTTTTACTAAGTGTGGTGAAAACAGATTTCACACATTGCGGTAGATATTTTGGATCAAAATGGCCGGGCAAAAGAAAGGTTTCTAGACCTAAAAACAGACGCAGGGGAGTTCTTTAGCTCGAACGAGGCCTTTATGCAGTGAAAAGAGACCTACTTACATTTGGAATGAATACTAAACAGCCGCCGCACTAGTTCTATAATGTACTAAGATCAAAAGGAGGCAGTATAAATCAAATCTACTGAAGGCCGCGACGAACTACGAAGAACAGAGGAAGAACTACGGAGCCCTAGTACGGATCTGCCCTATGGAGTGGCAAGTACTCACCGGTGCTGGAGAGTCGCGGAGGTCGTCGCGTTTCTCTGGTCAAATCAGGGTGATGCAGCGGCCTGAGCTGGTGACGACGAGAAGACCCGCGGCGGCGATGGCGGCGGAGCTCGAGCAGCACGGGAACAGTGAGAGGAAGGAGACGACAGAGAAGAGAGGAGTGGCTGAAGGCCCGTCGGGCCGGCCTATTTATAAGGGCGAGCTTATAAGTGGGCGCGAGAATCAAGGAGACCACGGCTTGGTTATCTCCCCATGAAACGCCTCGATTTTCGGGATGGCAGTAAAGATAAGATCCGTTGCGGATCTGGTGGAGTAAAAAACGGGCTTAATGGAAGATGACGTCACGGCGGATTACCCGGAGTCCAGAGAATGACGTCACGCCGGGTTATGGCCTTCACACAAATGGTAAGCCGGAGATTTTTTCTGTCGAAAGAACTGAAGATTGACATGAGCCGGCTCAAATCAATCTGGGGCCTAATGTTGAGGATATAGACCTTAGAGTCACCCGCCAGGAGGGGCCGGGTTACTCATATGGTCACTGCCAGAAGCCCGGCGCCAAGCAAGAAGACGGTGGGCCAAAGATGGGCTTAAGGCCCGTAGTCACAATCATCATTATGATAGAACTTGTAGTGCAAGGCAAGACTAGTTGAGAGTCCGAGCCGGGCACTTTTATGAGCCGGCCGGGACTCTGAGAGCTGCTGGGCGTCAGCCTCCCTATATAAAGGGACGACCCGACAGCGGTTTAGGGACAAGCAAGATCTCATCGAGAGCCAGGCATAGCAGTTTAGCTCCCTGGTCATCGAAACCCTAATCAATACCACCTCAACTGGACGTAGGCTTTTACCTTCACCGTAAGGGGCCGAACCAGTATAAACCCTCGTGTTCCTTGTCCCGCTTAACCCCTTCAAGCTTCCTAGCTGCGATGGCTCCACGACTAAGTCCGAGCTCAAGGACATCTGCCGTGACAATTCCACGACAGGGAGCACATTTTTTCCCTTTCCGAAAGTCGTTTTCGAGAGACACAGTCGTGCCTCTCGCGGAAGTAAAACCGTGTCTCTCGTGTATGCAAAACCGTACCTCTGGAGGTAAGGGGGAAAAGAGAATGCGTTTTTTTCGTTTTCGACTCTCGCGGAAGCAAAATCGTGCCTCCCACAGAAGGAAAAACGAAGAAGAGAAAACACGTTTTTTCCATTTCCGAGAGGCACGGCTATGCCGCTCGCAGAAGCAAAACCGTCCCTCTCAAGAAAGAAAAAAAGAGAAAATATGTTCATTTCCATTTTCGAGAGGCACGCCCGGAAGCAAAACCGTGCTTCTAATGGAAGCTAAACCGTGCCTCTCGTGTAAGGAAAAAAAGTGTTGTTTCACGCAAAAAGATCGGAAAAAAATTGTCGAAAAGCTAAGAAAGACCGGTGGGCATGCCCCAAGTGGCGCACTCTCAGCCCACCCCAGATGATCGTTGGGAGGCTCCTGAAGGAGCGCTCGTCGATTAGTTGCTCTCGACGCTCCGCATAGGCGAACCAGCCAAGTGCGAGAGATGGGGCGGCCCACCAAGAGCCAACTAGAAGGTTCACATAACTGATTTTTTTTCTTTCTAAAAAAACAATTTTTATATTTGTTTTTCTTTTACTATTTTTTTCTCGTTTTCTCTTGGTTTACATTATCCTTTTTCTTTTTCTTTTTCATTCTTTCTGTTTCTCTTTTCCAAAAAATTCTTATTATTTTCGAAAATTCACGTTTTCAAATTTTCTTTCATAGTTTCGAAACTTGTTCCCATTTTCAAATTTTGTTCAGAATTTCATAAAATAATTTCATTTCCAAAAATCGTTCACGGATTCAAAAAAATCAAACTTTCATTTTTTGTGATTTTCAAAAAAGTGCTTGTTTTCAAAAATGTGTTCTCTTGGGCGGTATAGATGGCTTGTGCTTCTTCAGGTTGGATCCTTCTGATCTACGCCACTTTTCATTGGCGGTGGTTGATGTTCTGTTGCACTGGTCCTATGAGGCCTTAGCACGACGACTTCCGGACTATGTACTACAACAAGTTTTGCCCGGCCCCGGCGAGGGAGAGGCGTTGACGGCGGCATGCCTTCGGCTCGCTTCAGTTCTTGTAGTCGTCGCTAGGTGATCTACTGACCTGATAATTTTTATTATTTCTGGTGTTCGTTGTATTGCCATGATTGAAGCCGGTGAAGCCTCGACCATACTATAAATTCAATGTTCCATGTGATGCACAACTCACACCTCACATGGGAGCAACAGAGAATCATTATTGGTAAAGATGGTCATGATTTTCCCTTCCACGGAGTACCGAAGCAGGGTTGCATCTGGGTTTCACTTTGTATCACAAATATGTCGAGGTCATGATGGCAGAAAAATCCTCCATAACCAGTAAAGGGTTTTTAGGGCACTTAAAGACATGTACACTAGACCAAAGATCGTTGGACCTTCATGGGCCCCATTGTCACGCCCAATATGCGATACTATCCTAAAGAGACTCGAAGGTCCCACCAAGGATAGAACCGCATATTGAAACGCTTTTGCAAGGTGGATATCATTACATCGACATTACATAATAGAAGGGAATACATACAAGGCATACAAATGCCGCAAGAATACATCAATACATCATACATAAGATCCACATCCGACTACGGATGAAACACAAACAGAAGCTCAAACGACATCCACCCTGCTAGCCCAGGCTGCCGACCTGGAACCTATCCCCTGATCGAAGAAGAAGACTCCAAAACAAGTAACATCGCTCTCGCGTCATGATCATCGCAAAACCTGTACCTGCAACTGGTGTTGTAGTAATCTGTGAGCCACGAGGACTCAGCAATCCCATTACCATGGGTATCAAGACTAGCAAAGCTTAATGGGTAAGGAAGGGGTAAAATGGTGAGGTTGCAGCAGCGACTAAGCATGTATGGTGGCTAACATACGCAAATAAGAGCGAGAAGAGAAAGCAACGGAACGGTCGTGAAACTAGCAATGATCAAGAAGTGATCCTGAACTACTACTTACGTCAAACATAACCCAGAAACCGTGTTCACTTCCCGGACTCCGCCGAGAAGAGACCATCACGGCTACACACGCGGTTGATGCGTTTTATTTAAGTCAAGTGTCAAGTTCTCTACAACCGGACATTAACAAATTCCCATCTGCCACATAACCGCGGGCACGGCTCTCGAAAGTTTATACCCTGCAGGGGTGTCCCAACTTAGCCCATTATAAGCTCTCACGGTCAACGAAGGATATTCCTTCTCCCGGGAAGACCCGATCAGTCTCGGAATCCCGGTTACAAGACATTTCGACAATGTTAAAACAAAACCAGCAAAGCCGCCCGATGTGTCGACAATCCCGATAGGAGTCGCACGTATCTCGTTCTCAGGACACACCGGATGAGCAAGACGTCGGGTTGGCATAGACCCTGGTTGCCCCGGGGGCGCCGGACATCGCTCGGTTTGGACCAGCACTTGGAGAAGCACTGGCCCGGGGGGGTTAAAATAAAGATGACCCTCGGGATGCGCGACTCCCAAGGGAAAAAAGGCTAGGTGAGGCAAATGTAAAACCAAGGTTGGGCCTTGCTGGACGAGTTTTATTCAAAGCGAACTGTCAAGGGGGTCCCATAAATCACCCAACCGCGTAAGGGACGCAAAATCAAGGAACATAACACCGGTATGACGGAAACTAGGGCGGCAAGAGTGGAATAAAACGCCAGGCATAAGGCCGAGCCTTCCACCCTTTACCAAGTATATAGATGCATTAATTAAATAAGAGATATTGTGATATTCCAACATAATCATAATCCAACATGGAGCAATCTTCATCTTCACCTGCAACTAGAAACGCTATAAGAGGGGCTGAGCAAAGCGGTGACATAGCCAAACAACGGTTTGCTAGGAAGGGTGACAAAGGTTAGAGGTTCATGGCAATTTGGGAGGCTTGAAGAGCAAGTGATAGGTAGCGCAGCATAGCGATAGAACGAAGCAACTAGCATAGCAATGATAGTAATGAGATACAAGGTGATGGTCATCTTGCCTGAAATCCCGCAAAGAAGAAGAACGAGTCCATGAAGAAGATGAAGCCATGAAGACGAACGAATCCTCACGATCGCAACGACACGGGAACTATCGACAAGAAGCACACCACATAGTAAACACACCACACATGAACAAGGCATGATGCTCAACCAAGTATGATGCATGACAAGGCTACATGAAGCTACTCATGGCAAGAGATGATGCATACAAGATCAACACATCAAAGCAAGTTTAAATGAGACCGGAAACAACATATAACAATTCCGATAAGTCCTCATATACAAATTTCGAAATTGGTCCAGATCTGAATAAACCTTATGTTCAAGTTGTTAAACAGCAAGTTAAGATGAACCAAGATGATCTACATGAAATTCTAGTCAAGTTATATATAAAGTTTATTAGATTCGGAGCTACGGCCTAGAAGATATGAGCAAAACAAGTTAAACATGACATTGATGCAAAATGCATTCAATCATCAAGCAAACACCTCAAAACATGGATGCAACAAGGTAACATGAAACTACATGCAAAACTAAGAAAGTTTCATATAGAGCATGCTCAAAACGGAGCAACGGTTCAACACATACACTCCAACCAAGATATAACAACAATCTGTCCAAAACAGCAACTAGGCATCTTGGAAGCATCAAAACAACATGCTACAGCACCTCAACATGAAAACAAAAGGCATGGACATGATGTACAGGTAAAGCATGACAAAACATGAACACTGAGCTATTCCCAGAAATCACTAGAACATGCTCAAAAGGACATGGCAAGATTGCAAATAATAACAGTTTCACAGACTTGGCAGAAATTACTGGACATGACAGAAATAACATCAGGTTGCAAAGTTTAGAGCTATCCAACAACATGCTACAGGAACTTATCATAGCAAAAAAAGGCATGGCAAGAATCTACTAATTGCATAGAACAAAAGTCGCTTACTGAACATGAGCTAAAAAGGCACAGAAGATATGATGGCACCCAGGTAAACATAGCAAGTAATATGACAGATTCAGACTTGGTGAAAATAACAGGACATGGCAGAAACAACGATAAGTAGGCATGTTGGTGAGCTTGAACCACTCATCACAGAGTAATAGATGGCATGACAAGGTAACCAGCAGTAAGATGGCATAAATATGAAGCTAAGAATCGCAATAGCATAGTCATAGGATACATGGATCACTAGCAAAACACATAACAATAACGAACTTCATGTTAACAGGCTGACAGCAACATTATTTAGCAAGTTTGGAGCAGGATAGCAACAATCTAAAGCAGGCTATAAATGCAAACAAGGGCATGGATGGATAGAGCATAACATGTATAACAAAACATACTTAGTAAATATCTCCATATTATGCATAGAACTCATGGAGCCAGCAGGTTTACATGGCAACAAAATATAACAGACTCAGACTTCGCAGAAATCATGTCACAGAAATCAGCAACATCACGGAGGCTACTTTGCATGCTTGTGCTAGTCACCACACAGATCACAAAAATACAAGATAAGCACCCCTGTAAAGATGGCATGATGTAGTTCAAAACACATGTAGAGCTCAAGCTCATAGGATGCACACACAAAATGCAATGAAAAAGACAAATCACCAAGTTCTGATAACAGACGGCAGTTAACATCACATAGCACTCTTGCAACGATGATTAGGGCATCAAGATGACCTCAAACAAGCATGGCACCATGGAACAAAATGAAGAGCATCTCATGATCAACATTTAAATATATTATACATGCAAAACGGAGCAGTACACGCAAAGATACAAGGTACACAAGCTGCATGCATGATGTGGAAAAACTGGGGACTTGGTGGAATTTCAACCTCGCAGAAAACGGGACGGAGCCATGCGGGATGGAGGGGTCCGGGATGGAGGGGCCGTGTTTGGTTGGAGGGGCGGGTGGATCTCATCCACCCGCGGCGGATCTGGCCGGAGAAGAGCTCCGGCGAGCTCCAGCGAGGATTCCGGCGAGGAGGAGACGACGGGTAGGCGCGGGGACGACCGGATCCGGTCCGGCCCGACCGGATCCCCGGCGAGGGCGGTGGTGGCGCGTGCTCCGGCGAGCAGCAGCGCCGGCGGAGGCGGAGGAGGCACGGGCGCCATGGCGGCGGACGG
>NC_057802.1:427442984-427507498 GCF_018294505.1 Triticum aestivum | reverse complement strand
GAGGCGCTGGCGCCATGGCGGCGGACGGCGGCGCCTGAGGCGGCGAGGAGCGGACGGCGGGGACCGGCGGAGGCGGGGTCGTCCCCGGTGGAGAGGTGCGGCGGCGGAGGCGAACGGCGAGGAGGGCGGAGGAGCAAGGCGGACGGGCGGCCGCGCGGGCCTGGGCGGGCCGCAGCCGCGAGGACGACGGCGGCGGACAGGTGGAGGCTCCGGATTGGGCAGAGGCGGTGGTAGACATGTCCGGGCGTGAGGGTGGACGTGTCTGTCGGCAGGAGGAGGAAGAAGCTAGGGTTTCGTCCGCGAAAAAATGGAAGGGGAGGTGTTTATATAGGTAGAGGGAGGTAGGGATGTCCAAATGAGGTGCGGTTTTCGCCCACACGATCGTGATCGAACGGCGGAGAGCATGGAGGGGGTTTTGCTGGGTTAGCGGGCTGATTTGGAGGGGTGTTGGGCTGCACAAAAGAAGGGGTTTCGGGCTACACGGTCAACCGTTGGGGCATCAAACGACCTCCAAATAGAACGAAATTTGACGGGCGGTCTGTCGGTGCTATACCAAGGCCACTCGGCAAATCTTGGCCCATTCCGAGAACGTTTTTCTCCCGCTCACGAAACAAGGACTGAGAGGGGCGACGGGCGCGTGCGAGAGTGTCGGATCGCGAAACGGGCAACGGGGAAAAGGACTGGATGCAAGTTTTGAAAAACATGATGATGCAATGCAGATGACGACATGGAAAAATGCAACACGCAAGCAAATGACATGGCAACAACGACGAATAACTGGAAGACACCTGGCGCATCGGATCCGGGGCGTTATAACACTCCTCCACTAACAAGAGATCTCGTCCCGAGATCTTAGGACCGAGACGAAAGGAAAAAGAGATGAGGTGAAATAAGAACAAAACAGTGAGGATGAACAAAGTCAAGAACACTCGAGTAGGAAAGAGGAATGTTGAATGAGACAAGAAGCAAAAGCTCAAGGAATAAGACCGAATTTGAAACCACTCCGGTTGGGACAAGATAGAAAGGGAATAATAACGAAGGAATTTATGCCGCACTCCGGCTGAACAAGGAAAGAATAGAATATGAACTTGAGAAATGGAACGATACTCGACTTGAGGAACAACACAAAACCTCTGAAAGACTTGAAAGAGTGGAAAGAGAAGAATGGGGAAGAAGATGACAACTTCTACCATGAATGAAATAGAGAGCGTCCTTAGAAGGAAACATTGAACGGAGTTGTTGGAAATTCAACAACAAAAGAATAAGCTTGTTGTGGACTTATGGGTAACATCTCAAAAATTATGATGTGATCACCGACCACAAACGGAAAATGGTTGAAAAAGCTGAGAAGGACGAAAAAATGCAAAACTCCACTTTCAAAAGAATACGGAGAATTAATTGCACTTCGAAAAGCAAGAAGGAAAGATACTAGAACTCCTTCAACAAGAATCTTGATGAACACTTGAAGAATGAATTAAATCCTTATGAACCACCATGATGAACTCCGGTAACAAAAGAATGACGAGATAAAATTAAAGGATGAAAGGGATAAGGTTAAATCCTTGTGATGATTAGGATGGAGGTTCGCGACGAAATCGGCGAGAAGCTTAAAACTCTGGGAAAGAAAAGATGAAAATGTTGGGAATCGTAGCATAATTTAAAAAATTTCTACGCTCACCAAGATGCATCTATGGAGTCTACTAGCAACGAGGGGAAAGGAGTGCATCTACATACCCTTGTCGATCGCGAGCGGAAGCGTTCCAATGAATGTGGATGACGGAGTCGTACTCGCCGTGATCCAAATCACCGATGACCGAGTGCCGAACGGACGGCACCTCCGCGTTCAACACACGTACGGTGCAGCGACATCTCCTCCTTCTTGATCCAGCAAGGGGGAAGGAGAGGTTGATGGAGATCCAGCAGCACGACGGCGTGGTGGTGGATGTAGCGGGTCTCGGCAGGGCTTTGCCAAGCTTTTGCGAGAGAGAGAGAGAGAGAGGTGTTGCAGGGGAGGAGGGAGGCGCCCAAGGCTGTGTGTTGCTGCCCTCCCTCCCCCCTTTATATAGGCCCCCTGGGGGGGCGCCGGCCCAGGGAGATGGGATCTCGAAGGGGGGGCGGCAGCCAAAAGGGGGGGAAGGGGTGCCTTGCCCCCCAAGGCAAGGGGGAAGCTCCCCCCCCTAGGGTTCCCAACCCTAGGCGCATGGGGGGAGGCCCAAGGGGGGCGCCCCAGCCCACTAAGGGCTGGTTCCCTTCCACTTTCAGCCCACGGGGCCCTCCGGGATAGGTGGCCCCACCCGGTGGACCCCCGGGACCCTTCCGTTGGTCCCGGTACAATACCGGTAACCCCCGAAACTTTCCCGGTGGCCGAAACTTGACTTCCTATACATAATTCTTCACCTCCGGACCATTCCGGAACCTCTCGTGACGTCCGGGACTCCGAACAACTTTCGGGTTTCCGCATACATATATCTCTACAACCCTAGCATCACCGAACCTTAAGTGTGTAGACCCTACGGGTTCGGGAGACATGCAGACATGACCGAGACGCCTCTCCGGTCAATAACCAACAGCGGGATCTGGATACCCATGTTGGCTCCCACATGTTCCACGATGATCTCATCGGATGAACCACGGTGTCAAGGATTCAATCAATCCGTATGCAATTCCCTTTGTCAATCGGTATGTTACTTGCCCGAGATTCGATCGTCGGTATCCCAATACCTTGTTCAATCTCGTTACCGGCAAGTCTCTTTACTCGTACCGCAATGCATGATCCCGTGACTAACGCCTTAGTCACATTGAGCTCATTATGATGATGCATTACCGAGTGGGCCCAGAGATACCTCTCCGTCACACGGAGTGACAAATCCCAGTCTTGATCCGTGCCAACCCAACAGACACTTTCGGAGATACCCGTAGTGCACCTTTATAGTCACCCAGTTACGTTGTGACATTTGGCACACCCAAAGCACTCTTACGGTATCCGGGAGTTGCACGATCTCATGGTCTAAGGAAAAGATACTTGACATTGGAAAAGCTCTAGCAAACGAAACTACACGATCTTTTATGCTATGCTTAGGATTGGGTCTTGTCCATCACATCATTCTCCTAATGATGTGATCCCGTTATCAATGACATCCAATGTCCATAGTCAGGAAACCATGACTATTTGTTGATCAACGAGCTAGTCAACTAGAGGCTTACTAGGGACACGTTGTGGTCTATGTATTCACACATGTATTACGATTTCCGGACAATACAATTATAGCATGAATAATAGACTATTATCATGAACAAAGAAATATAATAATAACCATTTATTATTGCCTCTAGGGCATATTTCCAACAGAAAACACTTTGAACCGAGAATGTGATAATATGAACAATCTCCGAAAAGAAGAGATAAAACCACTTGAAGAAAGAAAATAAGGATTATGTTATGCTTATCCTCCACCAATTAAATTGATGAGAAACAATGGATTTGCATACTACTTATTCTCGTTGGAAAGATTAAGGGGGGATACAGCGCAAAACTTGAGAAAGTCTTCATGAACCACCGGTAGGATTTGGAAAGAACGAATTAATTGATATGATAACAGCAGAAAGAATCTTGAACGAGCCACCGTAGGAATTGAAATGAATGACGAAAGAAAAAAAAAAGAATGAATCACCGGAAAGAATTAGAAAAGCACGAAGATACTTGAGGGAATCTAGAGACAAGAGAACGAAGAGATCGCAAACTGATTAAAGAGCAAAACACCGGAAGAATATGGAGACGAACGAAAAGGCATGAATATAGAATAATCGGAGAATGGATTTGAAAAACTTAGAACAAAGAAATATTCTGAAATGGAGGCCTCCGGATATTTGAGACGGAAAACAAATCCTGAAATACTCCGGATGGGTGAAAATAATTGCACGACTTATAAAAATTTGATAGGATAACCATCGAGCTAGCACCGCGAATTTCCAGGGGAATGGACAAGATTTAGGGAAAACTCTACTTCAGTCTTCAAATGTTGAGAGTGACGACGAGAAATAACGCCAAAATTGTTGATATACTCCGGGAGAATGAAAAACGAAGAGGTTGAGCCAACAATGAAAATATTTTGAAATCGATCTTGGAAAGCGTCTTACTGAAGAAATTCATACTTACATAAAACTTTGAAAAGGATTTGAGAATAGCTCCGGGAAATTAGAAGAGTCAGGTAAGATCCTGGGAAAAGACATGTGGGTTAGGGCCCACTAAAAAGAGACACCGTTGAAAAAGATTGTTGCAGAGATAGATGATGCACCGGAACAATTGAAATATTTGAATGAGGTGACAACCTCGAATTAATTCAAACACAGCCGGATCTCCTGAGATGTCTTGAGCACTCCGGAAGGATAACCTGGCGAGAGACGAACGAGCAAGGAAAAACACTTGATCCAAGGAAAAGAATATGATCAACCCGAAAAACTTGAATTGAGTCCACCGGAGAAGAAAACAAGACGAATCAATGATGAACTTGACAAGAATTCACCGGTTGAAATGATTGAGGAAAAAAACTGAAGATACTCCGAACGAATGAAATTGATGCTCAAAAGAGACTCAAGCTCCAGAAATTAAAGGGGTGGGAGGGCGGGAAAAACAACGGCAACTTGGAAGGGGAAATCGACGAATAGCTTTGAAGAGAAAACACCGGTTGAAATCATTGAGGAAAGAATGCAAAGGCTTCGCACGAGTATGATGGATACTCGATTACGGACTCCGGTTCCGAGAAGAAAAAGGGCAGGCGGGTGGGACAAAATAAGGACAACTTCGGACAGGGAAAACGACATCGGTTGAAAAGAGATGAGGATTAATCTAGCAAAAGATGACGAGGATCGAAACCACTCGAAGAGAGGTGCGCCGGATTGAAAAGAGGATGGACAACGAACGAAAACTAACCGCGAGATCCTAAAAAAATTGAAGGGGAAGAGGAATAGTTCAAAACACCTACGTCAAGATTTCTCACCAGAGCGACGAAGGGGCAAAGGAGTAAAAAGAATTCCTACTCTCCAATATAACTAGACTCCGAAAACAGTTTTCTTCTAGACTCGACAACGGCCAAACTATACGATCAATCAAGGGGGCTCCTAGGGTCGGTCGAGGCTCTGATACCAACTTGTCACGCCCAATATGCGATACTATCCTAAAGAGACTCGAAGGTCCCACCAAGGATAGAACCGCATATTGAAACGCTTTTGCAAGGTGGATATCATTACATCGACATTACATATTAGAAGGGAATACATACAAGGCATACAAATGCCGCAAGAATACATCAATACATCATACATAAGATCCACATCCGACTACGGATGAAACACAAACAGAAGCTCAAACGACATCCACCCTGCTAGCCCAGGCTGCCGACCTGGAACCTATCCCCTGATCGAAGAAGAAGACTCCAAAACAAGTAACATCGCTCTCGCGTCATGATCATCGCAAAACCTGTACCTGCAACTGGTGTTGTAGTAATCTGTGAGCCACGAGGACTCAGCAATCCCATTACCATGGGTATCAAGACTAGCAAAGCTTAATGGGTAAGGAAGGGGTAAAATGGTGAGGTTGCAGCAGCGACTAAGCATGTATGGTGGCTAACATACGCAAATAAGAGCGAGAAGAGAAAGCAACGGAACGGTCGTGAAACTAGCAATGATCAAGAAGTGATCCTGAACTCCTACTTACGTCAAACATAACTCAGAAACCGTGTTCACTTCCCGGACTCCGCCGAGAAGAGACCATCACGGCTACACACGCGGTTGATGCGTTTTATTTAAGTCAAGTGTCAAGTTCTCTACAACCGGACATTAACAAATTCCCATCTGCCACATAACCGCGGGCACGGCTCTCGAAAGTTTATACCCTGCAGGGGTGTCCCAACTTAGCCCATTATAAGCTCTCACGGTCAACGAAGGATATTCCTTCTCCCGGGAAGACCCGATCAGTCTCGGAATCCCGGTTACAAGACATTTCGACAATGTTAAAACAAAACCAGCAAAGCCGCCCGATGTGTCGACAATCCCGATAGGAGTCGCACGTATCTCGTTCTCAAGACACACCGGATGTGCAAGACGTCGGGTTGGCATAGACCCTGGTTGCCCCGGGGGCGCCGGACATCGCTCGGTTTGGACCAGCACTTGGAGAAGCACTGGCCCGGGGGGGTTAAAATAAAGATGACCCTCGGGATGCGCGACTCCAAGGGAAAAAGGCTAGGTGAGGCAAATGTAAAACCAAGGTTGGGCCTTGCTGGACGAGTTTTATTCAAAGCGAACTGTCAAGGGGGTCACATAAATCACCCAACCGCGTAAGGGACGCAAAATCAAGGAACATAACGCCGGTATGACGGAAACTAGGGCGGCAAGAGTGGAATAAAACGCTAGGCATAAGGCCGAGCCTTCCACCGTTTACCAAGTATATAGATGCATTAATTAAATAAGAGATATTGTGATATCCCAACATAATCATAATCCAACATGGAGCAATCTTCATCTTCACCTGCAACTAGCAACGCTATAAGAGGGGCTGAGCAAAGCGGTGACATAGCCAAACAACGGTTTGCTAGGAAGGGTGACAAAGGTTAGAGGTTCATGGTAATTTGGGAGGCTTGAAGAGCAAGTGATAGGTAGCGCAGCATAGCGATAGAACGAAGCAACTAGCATAGCAATGATAGTAATGAGATACAAGGTGACGGTCATCTTGCCTGAAATCCCGCAAGGAAGAAGAACGAGTCCATTATAACGCCCCCGATTTGAACGTACACTAATCATGCACGCAAATGTGTTCGATCAAGATCAGGGACTCACGGGAAGATATCACAACACAACTCTACAACATAAATAAGTCATACAAGCATCATAATACAAGCCAGGGGCCTCGGGGGCTCGAATACAAGTGCTCGATCATAGACGAGTCAGCGGAAGCAACAATATCTGAGTACAGACATAGGTTAAACAAGTTTGCCTTAAGCAGGCTAGCACAACAGTAGCAACGATCGAAAAGGCAAGGCCTCCTGCCTGGGACCTCCTAACTACTCCTCGAAGCCGAACTCCATGTAGAATCATCCTCGGGATCTCTAGCTCCTGGACTCCAGCATCTGGTTGCGACAATCAGGTATAGAAAGGGGAAAAGAGGGAGAAAAGCAACCGTGAGTACTCATCCAAAGTACTCGCAAGCAAGGAGCTACACTACATATGCATGGGTATATGTGTAAAGGGCCATATCAGTGGACTGAATTGCAGAATGCCAGAATAAGAGGGGGATAGCTAATCCTGTCGAAGACTACGCTTCTGGCAGCCTCCATCTTGCAGCATGTAGAAGAGAGTAGATTGAAGTCCTCCAAGTAGCATCGTATAGCATAATCCTACCCGGCGATCCCCTCCTCGACGCCCTGTTAGAGAGCGATCACCGAGTTATATATGGCACTTGGAAGGGTGTATTTTATTAAGTATCCGGTTCTAGTTGTCATAAGGTCAAGGTACAACTCCGGGTCGTCCTTTTACCGAGGGACACGGCTATTCGAATAGATAAACTTCCCTGCAGGGGTGTACCACATAACCCAACACGCTTGATCCCATTTGGCCGGACACACTTTTCTGAGTCATGCCCGGCCGCGGAAGATCAAAACGTCGCAGCCCCACCTAGGCTCAACAGAGAGGTCAACACGTCAGTCTAAATCCTATGCGTGCAGGGGTCTGGGCCCATCGCCCATTGCACACCTGCACGTTGCGAGGGCGGCCGGAAGCAGACCTAGCCTAGTGACGTTCCAGTCCAATCCGGCGCGCGCCGCTCCGTCGCTGACGTCAAGAAGAGCTTCGGCTGATACCACGACGTCGAGTGCCCATAACTGTTCCCGCGTAGTTGGTTAGTGCGTATAGACCAAATGGCCAGACTCAGATCAAATACCAAGATCTCGTTAAGCGTGTTAAGTATTCGCGAACGCCGACCAGGGCCAGGCCCACCTCTCTCCTAGGTGGTCTCAACCTGCCCTGTCGCTCCGCCACAAAGTAACAGTCGGGGGCCGTCAGGAACCCAGGCCCACCTCTACCGGGATGGAACCACCTGTCCTTTCAGCCCCCTCATCAGAATCACTTGCGGGTACTCAACAAGCCGACCCGACTTTAGTCACCACATGTGTCATGTATATAAAGTATATAGTATATACCCGTGATCACCTCCCTAGTGATCACGGCCCGATAGTATAGCATTGCAGACGGACAAGAGTGTAGGGCCACTGATGGAACACTAGCATCCTATACTAAGCAGTAGGGTAGCAGGTAAGGGTAACAACTGTAGCAACAATGATAGGCTATGCAACAGAATAGGATTAACCGAAAGCAGTAACATGCTACACTACTCTAATGCAAGCAGTATAGAGAAGAATAGGCGATGTCTAGTGATCAAGGGGGGGGCTTTCCTAGTTGCTTAGACAAGGAGGGGTCGTCAACACCGTAGTCGGTCGGGGCACCAGCAGCGGCGTTGGTCTCGTAGTCTACCGGAGAGAAGAGGGGGAAGAAACAGTAAATACAATGCAAACATAAGCATGACGATGCGTGACATGACAATGAGCGGTGCTAGGTGTGCCCTAACGCGGCAGTAGGTGGTACCAGCGAAAGGGGGGAACATCCGGGAAAGTATTCCCGATGTTTCGCGTTTTCGGACAGACGGACCGGAGGGGGAAAGTTCCATGTTCGCTATGCTAGGAACGTGTGGCTGACAAACGGACTACGTATTCGGATTCGTCTCGTCGTTCTGAGCAACTTTCATGTACAAAGTTTTTCCATCCGAGCTACGGTTTATTTTATATTAAATTTTAAAGATTTAAATCATTTTTAGAATTTAATAAATTAATTTAATTCAAAATTTAATTAATGCATCAGCATGACGTCAGCAGTCAACGTTGACCGTTGACCTGGTCAACCTGACAGGTGGGTCCCACCTGTCAGGGGTTGTTAGCTAATTAACAGTAGTTAATTAGGTTAATTAGTTATTAGGTTAATTAATCTTAATTAGTTAATATTAACATGATTAATTAAGTTAATTAATTATCTTTATTATTTATTTATTTATTATTATTTTTAATTTTTTTAATTATTATTTTATTTAACTATTTTATACAAAAACGTTCTGGGCGTGGGGCCCATCCGCCATTGGCCCTAGGGGATTCGGGCCCAGGGGCAGTGGCTCAGGGGCGCGGGGCCCCACCTGGAAGTGGCCCAGGGGCCACAGGCGGGCGCGGGCGCACGGCGTGGGCGTGGGGCGACGGGCGCCCGTAGCCTGCCCGGGGCAGGGCGGGGCCGTGGCCATGGCGGGGGTTGCCGCAGCGGGGCACGAGGGCCACGGTGGGCGGAGGCGGGACGAGCGGCGAGCGCCGTGCGGGGCGGAGGAAGTGGCCGCGGGGGCAAAGTGGCAGAGGCGACGGCGGTTGCGGGCGAACACAGGATGGAGGGGCGGGTGCGGCGCAGCGGAGCGTGGGGCGGTGCAGGGGCGAGGTGAGCGCGGGAAGGAGGGGCGCCCGTGCGTGCGGGTGGCCGCGGCGAGTGGAGCGGCAGAGCGCGGGGCGAGGCTCGGGCGCGCGCGGGGGTCAGGGCATGGGGCGCGGCCCCGAGCGGCGAGCAGGGGAGGGGACGAGCACGGGGCGAGGGAGAGAGAGGAGGGGCGCGGCTCACGGCGGGTTAGTAGGGTTCGGGGCAGCGGTGGTCGGGGTGCTTGATGGGGACGACGGTGACGTGGAGGCAGTCCGGCGCGGAGGAGGCGCCGGCGAGGTCGTGCTCCGGGCGGCGACGGACGAGGGCGAGGCGGCGGCGTCGAGCCCGATCCGATCTGGATCGGGGGAGGGAGGGGAGAGTGGGGGCGCGAGTGGGGGAGTGGTGTGCGTGGGGGGGTTAGGGTTTCGGGTGAGAGGGGGATAAGGGGAGTGGCCGGCCTGGTGGCCCGGTTGGGCTGCAGGCCTGCTGGGCCGGAGCCCGAGGGTTCTTTTTTTTAGTTATTTTTCTGTTTTGTTTCTTTTCTTTTTATTTATTTTTCTTTTACTGTTTTACTTTTAGTTTTCTTTTATTTTAGTTTTATAAAAATTATCACTGGCACTTAAATTAATACTTTTAAATATACTATTGCCACATTAATTCTCAACCCAAATTAAAATAGTTTGATATTTTATAAAATTCAAAAGGCATTTATTTTAATATTTAAACCTCTATTTTAATTATTTTGAACACTTAAACATTTTATTAAATTTAGGTTTCTCCACCATTATCACCCATGATTTATTTAACACCTTTACAACATTTTACTTTTGACTTTTGAAAACTTTAAATGTTTGACTTGATTTTGAATTTGAATTGGTTTTGAACTAACGCGAGATTAGCAACAGTAACTAGGGTGACACGGCATGACTAACAGGGATTTACTGTCGCTTAAATATCCGGGCGTCACAATTCTCCTCCACTACAAGAAATCTCGTCCCGAGATTTAAGAGGTGGAGCAAGGGGGAAAGATCTGGTTACGAAATTCTAACGAATCTTCTCGGTCTTGGTTGCTCTTCTCGAAGAAGTTGATCCGTTACGTTGATGTCTTCATTTTTCCTGCTTAAGGTAATCATGATGAAGCTGGCATCCTTTCTTCGGGAACTCCATTGTACTTACGAAGGACAAGGGGTAACTTAGGAATAACAGACCTCTGAACGGTTGACTATCTGGTTGATAACATCGGGGAAGGTGGCGGAAAGTAACTCTCGAATGGAAATTTTAAGACAATATCGAGAGCAAAGTAAGGAGGTATCGTGGGGAAGTTTCGAGCGGGCAGGCAATCGTTCGATGCCTGAAGGGTTCAGAGCAACGGGAATAAGTATTGTGTCTGATACCAAAATTGATGATCTCACGAAAGGTGGCACGTGAATTACATACGAAGCCAAGCGTGAGGAATAACCTTGGGAACAGGGGGTGTACAAGAGAGTCAGGTTTCGATCCTGTGGAACTGTGGGTTATGGGCCCACCATGTGGGTTAAAAGTAGGAAGGGCGGAGACGTCTTGCGTGATCATGTAAGCAAGGCATGTCAGAGGATAGCATGTCTTTTATGTTGGCAACAACATCGGTACCAAGGGCGAGGGACGAAGAGAACCATTTTCCTACTCGTCGAAACGAGGCGGACCAATAGGCAAAGTTCTCGTCCATCGGTGGTTACCGGAATATCATCAACAATAGTAACAGGGTCTTACTGACAGAATTGTACACCGAGGTGTTTACATAAGCAGGAGAATACTACTGCTTAGATCATATAGATCACCAGAAAGGTTAAACCAAACAATGGAAAGGAAAATATGATTATCAGATTAAACAGAACAATGGAAAGGAAAATGTGTTTAAACACATATTTCAAGGGTATATCCTTCCCAAGGACAAGCAGAGCATGATATCCAGGATAGGATATAATGTAGAAAACTCTTTAGGTAAGGTGAGAGAAATTTCATGACATTACCCATACAACGGTGTTTGGATAATTGAGCGAGAAACATTTAGCATTGGGCTTCAAATGTTCTTGTTGAAAATTGGATTACCACAGACATGCTTCGGGATAGCATTGTCATGGTCTTCAAGCAAAAATCGGACTTTGGATACACAAAGGATCCATCAGGATAAACTTATTAAACAAGGCATTCAATTTCCTCATGGAAAAATGATTAACCCTGTTAAGAAGGAAACTATAACACTAGGTCCTCTGGTCAGGCGTGCTAGGCATGACATCACCTTACCGGGGCATATAGGGACCAATGTTATAACTCTTGAAAATATGTTCCAACCATCATATCTGACCGAGATTCAGATCTGATTGGTGTCAAAATACCTTAGACTCAGGATGCCTGAGAAGAAAGGTGCAACACAAATTGTCGAGGTGACATTGTATGATTCTCGGGAATTAAACCATGGAAGCGAGTTCCGAAACAAGAGTTCATCATTAAATCAAGGAGAGGTGAGGAGGTGACTGATTGACTCAGCGACAATCCATTGACATTTCCAAAAAGGATGGGTTTCCACAACTATGTGAACAAGGAGATAACATTAGCCAGATCAAATGACTTAATGATGTATGTTGGAGGAAAACAAAGACAATTATACATGGTTTGAAAGGTGCATTCGAAATAAGGGTTGGGTTGCACGCCCAACGTCGGAATGGCGATTGAGCAACCAACACACTAAATTGGAATAATTGTCCATTAACTCTGAAGCAATACGGTTGCCAGAGATAATAAATTCGCACAACAGAGTTCACTCAACACGGGTACCAAGAAGGGAATGGTGATGGCGAGAAGCATCACTATACGAAGAATACTTAAGAGGTGGAGCAATCCTCACAACATTTTTGATATAGAAGATAGTAATACTACAAGGTAGAACATAACCTAAGCTAGATAGCAAGGATATCAAGGTACAACACAAAACATGAACAAGTTTCTGTTGGGGGAAGGTAAGAATGTTGTCGATGATTACACAAATCATCGAGGGGCAAGGATGGTATTTCTCATCCAAAATTCGATAGATATCTTGGAAGAGCTCAGAATGTTGATGATGTTCACGACCATTTGTAGCGAGAATTTATGAAGAGGTAATCGATCGGCGATGACATCAAGTGAAAGGAATGATGAAGCGAAAGGTTATTGGAACCAGGGGTACGACACAAACTCGAAATCAAGCTTGTTGTTCAAGGCTAAATGATATGGCAAGGAAAATCGACGTAAGCTTAGCTCATCATCGAAGTGGTGCTCCAAGAATAAGGACCAGGTAGCACAGTTAAAATCACCACGACAATGATATAGCCATACAGGCTAGGAATGACTTGAAGGATTATTAAACTCGTAAGCAACGAAATTTACTTAGAGTTATTGAATTGGAGTGCGGGATCGATTCTCTTATCGGTGTTCTCGAGTGACTGATAACTCAGAACCCGGGGGAAAATCTGAAATCGGGGAGAAGTAATACTAGATGAATACTCACTGGAAGCAACTCAGTTATTTGATATTCTCGAGATACCAGGGGTAATACTCGATGGTAGACCATATTAGAGTTTGGACATGTGTATTGATATGCAGAAGGCAAGCACTTCAACTTGTCCGAGAAAGGGGATCAAAGAAGACAATCTTGGTTGGAACCATGATTGCAAAGGCCAAAATCACAGATGCAGGATCAAATTATACCAAGGGAATAATTATTGTTACAAGAAGCTTCCATGATAAGATCTACATCGTTTCCATGGGCATGAACACAAAGTTCAAGGTCGACTCCCACTTCTCCAATGCATAACCTTTCATTCACTTCTCGCATTCAATGAAGTTGTAGTGTTGAAATTTTATCTGGCAAAAAGTCAGAAGATTATGACTCGTGAAAACTCTTGGGTTCACACGGATTAGGGAAGGCATAGGTTCAACCCATAGGGGTATCTTAGGAACATATACCACAAGCTTCAAGAGTAATTATCACCAGCTCAAAAGCAGAGCATGGTTGACAAAGTAGAGGATACAATTTACCAAAGGCATTATGTATCAGGGAAGAACTCACAAGGTGATTAAATATGAGGGCACTGTCGGATAATAATCTAACAAAGGATTTGGTTGTCCACAAGGGATCAGATGTGAGCATCGATACTCAACTAGAGGAAGAAAGAATGCAAGGGGATCAGATTATAGAAACAACTGGCTAACTCAAAGCTCAAATGCAAAGGAATTATGATTTCCAAATCAAGGGATCAGAAGCAATCGCTCTGATTAAGGATGGATAAGATGAGTAGCCTTAGGGGTACAATCGATGGCAATTTGATTGGTCGATACCAGCTCATGTTTAAAATGACGTTTGAGCCAGAAGGAAGAATCCTAGGATCTGATTGAGGATTGTGAGCATTCGTAATATTTTGAATCAACAGACTCAAAATGATAATGACAAGGAATGACAATAAGATTACGAGACTTATGGGATTAACCATAATGCAAGCAAGCAAGAATTTCAAGAGCAATAGGCTGCTCAGGATTTTCGGTAGATCGAATGGTATTTTGAACACTTTTGTGAAATACTTGAATCAACTGGGGATGAGCAAATATCCGGTGAGTGCTAGAAATTATCCATAGTGGTATTCATGTGGCAAAGAACAGCAAGGCAGTAAGCTCAAAGGATTCTCGGAGCAACAAGAGAATTTCGAGGTATCTTGTAATAACAAGATCAACTGGGAAACATTGTATGAATGGCGAGTATACGTGGTTATCCATAGGAGTTTATCGATGAAAGGGAATTGCAAAAGCGATGAACACAAGTTCTCGGGTTATCAGCGGAGAGTATCTTCAGGGTCTTCACGTGCAGCAGACGATCATCAGTAATAAGGGGCTCTCCGGGTGAAAGTGATAACGAGATCCTAATGTTAGATTTAGTAAAATTCACTTAACCCGAATAGAAGAGAGATCAGAGTCCCAGAGTATAGACAAGGAGTAAAAGATCCTAATACCACCCAATGGCGACGTGGGCCCGTAAGCCACACAGCCATGTTAGTAAAAGTTTTTCAATGACTAGACTCGACTTCGGCCAAGGAGTTGGAAAGGGGGATTCCTACAGGCAGCCGGCTCTGATACCAACTTATAACGCCCCCGATTTGACCGTACACTAATCATGCACGCAAATGTGTTCGATCAAGATCAGGGACTCACGGGAAGATATCACAACACAACTCTACAACATAAATAAGTCATACAAGCATCATAATACAAGCCAGAGGGCTCGAATACAAGTGCTCGATCATAGACGAGTCAGCGGAAGCAACAATATCTGAGTACAGACATAGGTTAAACAAGTTTGCCTTAAGAAGGCTAGCACAACAGTAGCAACGATCGAAAAGGCAAGGCCTCCTGCCTGGGACCTCCTAACTACTCCTCGAAGCCGAACTCCATGTAGAATCATCCTCGGGATCTCTAGCTCCTGGACTCCAGCATATGGTTGCGACAATCAGGTATAGAAAGGGGAAAAGAGGGAGAAAAGCAACCGTGAGTACTCATCCAAAGTACTCGCAAGCAAGGAGCTACACTACATATGCATGGGTATATGTGTAAAGGGCCATATCAGTGGACTGAACTGCAGAATGCCAGAATAAGAGGGGGATAGCTAATCCTGTCGAAGACTACGCTTCTGGCAGCCTCCATCTTGCAGCATGTAGAAGAGAGTAGATTGAAGTCCTCCAAGTAGCATCGTATAGCATAATCCTACCCGGCGATCCCCTCCTCGACGCCCTGTTAGAGAGCGATCACCGGGTTATATCTGGCACTTGGAAGGGTGTATTTTATTAAGTATCCAGTTCTAGTTGTCATAAGGTCAAGGTACAACTCCGGGTCGTCCTTTTACCGAGGGACACGGCTATTCGAATAGATAAACTTCCCTGCAGGGGTGCACCACATAACCCAACACGCTCGATCCCATTTGGCCGGACACACTTTTCTGGGTCATGCCCGGCCGCGGAAGATCAACACGTCGCAGCCCCACCTAGGCTCAACAGAGAGGTCAACACGCCGGTCTAAATCCTATGCGCGCAGGGGTCTGGGCCCATCGCCCATTGCACACCTGCACGTTGCGACGGCGGCCGGAAGCAGACCTAGCCTAGTGGCGTTCCAGTCCAATCCGGCGCGCGCCGCTCCGTCGCTGACGTCAAGAAGAGCTTCGGCTGATACCACGACGTCGAGTGCCCATAACTGTTCCCGCGTAGTTGGTTAGTGCGTATAGACCAAATGGCCAGACTCAGATCAAATACCAAGATCTCGTTAAGCGTGTTAAGTATTCGCGAACGCCGACCAGGGCCAGGCCCACCTCTCTCCTAGGTGGTCTCAACCTGCCCTGTCGCTCCGCCACAAAGTAACAGTCGGGGGCCGTCAGGAAACCCAGGCCCACCTCTACCGGGATGGAACCACCTGTCCTTTCAGCCCCCTCATCAGAATCACTTGCGGGTACTCAACGAGCCGACCCGACTTTAGTCACCACATGTGTCATGTATATAAAGTATATAGTATATACCCGTGATCACCTCCCTAGTGATCACGGCCCGATAGTATAGCATGGCAGACGGACAAGAGTGTAGGGCCACTGATGGAACACTAGCATCCTATACTAAGCAGTAGGATAGCAGGTAAGGGTAACAACTGTAGCAACAATGACAGGCTATGCATCAGAATAGGATTAACCGAAAGCAGTAACATGCTACACTACTCTAATGCAAGCAGTATAGAGAAGAATAGGCGATGTCTGGTGATCAAGGGGGGGCTTGCCTGGTTGCTTAGACAAGGAGGGGTCATCAACACCGTAGTCGGTCGGGGCACCAGCAGCGGCGTCGGTCTCGTAGTCTACCGGAGAGAAGAGGGGGAAGAAACAGTAAATACAATGCAAACATAAGCATGACGATGCGTGACATGAAAATGAGCGGTGCTAGGTGTGCCCTAACGCGGCAGTAGGTGGTACCGGCGAAGGGGGGGAACATCCGGGAAAGTATTCCCGATGTTTCGCGTTTTCGAACAGACGGACCGGAGGGGGAAAGTTCCATGTTCGCTATGCTAGGAACGTGTGGCTGACAAACGGACTACGTATTCGGATTCGGCTCCTCGTTCTGAGCAACTTTCATGTACAAAGTTTTTCCATCCGAGCTACGGTTTATTTTATATTAAATTTTAAAGATTTAAATCATTTAGAATTTAATAAATTAATTTAATTTGAAATTTAATTAATGCATCAGCATGACGTCAGCAGTCAATGTTGACCGTTGACCTGGTCAACCTGACAGGTGGGTCCCATCTGTCAGGGGCTGTTAGCTAATTAACAGTAGTTAATTAGTTATTAGGTTAATTAATCTTAATTAGTTAATATTAACAGGATTAATAAGTTAATTAATTATCTTTATTATTTATTTATTATTATTATTTTATTTAACTATTTTATACAAAAACGTTCTAGGCGTGGGGCCCATCTGCCATTGGCCCTTGGGGGTTCGGGCCCAGGGGCAGTGGCTCAGGGGCGCGGGGCCCCACCTGGCAGTGGCCAAGGGGCCACAAGCGAGCGCGGGCGCGGCGCGCGTGTGCGGCGCGGGCGCGGGCGCACGGGCATGGGCGTGGGCGACGGGCGCCCGTAGCCTGCCCCGGGCAGGGCGGGGCCGTGGCCATGGCGGGGGTTGCCGCAGCGGGGCACGAGGGCCACGGCGGGCGGAGGCGGGGCGAGCGGCGGGCGTCGTGCGGGGCGGAGGAAGTGGCCGCGGGGGCAAAGTGGCAGAGGCGACGGCGGTCACGGGCGAGCATAGGATGGAGGGGCGGGTGCGGCGAAGCGTGGGGCGGTGCAGGGGGCGAGGTGAGCGCAGGGAGGAGGGGCGCCCGTGCGTGCGAGTGGCCGCGGCGAGTGGAGCGGCAGAGCGAGGCGAGGCTCGGGCGCGCGCGGGGGGTCAGGGCATGGGGCGCGGCCCCGAGCGGCGAGCGGGGGAGGGGACGAGCACGGGGCGAGGGAGAGAGAGGAGGGGCGCGGCTCACGGCGGGTTAGTAGGGTTCGGGGCAGCGGTGGTCGGGGTGGTTGATGGGGACGACGGCGACGTGGAGGCAGTCCGGCGCGGAGGAGGCGTCGGCGAGGTCGTGCTCCAGGCGGTGACGGACGAGGGCGAGGCGGCGGCGTCGAGGCCGATCCGATCTGGATCGAGGGAGCGAGGGGGGGAGTGGTGGTGCGAGTGGGGGAGTGGTGTGCGTGGGGGGGGGTTAGGGTTTCGGGTGAGAGGGGGATAAGGGGAGTGGCCGGCCTGGTGGCCCGGTTGGGCTGCAGGCCTGTTGGGCCGGAGCCCGAGGGTTCTTATTTTTTTTGTTAGTTATTTTTCTGTTTTGTTTCTTTTCTTTTTATTTATTTTTCTTTTACTTTTTTACTTTTAGTTTTCTTTTATTTTAGTTTCATAAAAATTATCACTGGCACTTAAATTAATACTTTTAAATATACTATTGCCACATTAATTCTCAACCCAAATTAAAATAGTTTAATATTTTATAAAATTCAAAAGGCATTTATTTTAATATTTAAATCTCTATTTTAATTATTTTGAACACTTAAACATTTTAATAAATTTAGGTTTCTCCACCATTATTACCCATGATTTATTTAACACCTTTACAACATTTTAGTTTTGACTTTTGAAAACTTTAAATGTTTGACTTGATTTTGAATTTGAATTGGTTTTGAACTAACAGAGATTAGCAACAGTAACTAAGGTGACACGGCATGACTAACAGGGATTTACTGTCGCTTAAATATTCGGGCGTCACATCCATGAAGAAGATGAAGCCACGAAGACGAACGAATCCTCACGATCGCAACGACACGGGAATTATCGAGAAGAAGCACACCACATAGTAAACACACCACACATGAACAAGGCATGATGCTCAACCAAGTATGATGCATGACAAGGTACATGAAGCTACTCATGGCAAGAGATGATGCATACAAGATCAACACATCAAAGCAAGTTTAAATGAGGCCGAAAACAACATATAACAATTCCGGTAAGTCCTCATATACAAATTTCGAAATTGGTCCAGATCTGAATAAACCTTATGTTCAAGTTGTTAAACAGCAAGTTAAGATTCACCAAGATGATCTACACGAAATTCTAGTCAAGTTATATATAAAGTTTATTAGATTCGGAGTTACGGCCTAGAAGATATGAGCAAAACAAGTTAAACATGGCATTGATGCAAAATGAATTCAATTATCAAGCAAACACCTCAAAACATGGATGCAACAAGGTAACATGAAACTACATGCAAAACTAAGAAAGTTTCATATAGAGCATGCTCAAAACGGAGCAACGGTTCAACACATACACTCCAACCAAGATATAACAACAATCTGTCCAAAACAGCAATTAGGCATCTTGGAAGCATCAAAACAACATGCTACAGCACCTCAACATGAAAACAAAAGGCATGGACATGATGTACAGGTAAAGCATGACAAAACATGAACACTGAGCTATTCCCAGAAATCACTAGAACATGCTCAAAAGGACATGGCAAGATTGCAAATAATAACAGTTTCACAGACTTGGCAGAAATTACTGGACATGACAGAAATAACATCAGGTTGCAAAGTTTAGAGCTATCGAACGACATGCTACAGGAACTTATCATAGCAAAAAAAGGTATGGCATGAATCTACTAATTGCATAGAACAAAAGTCGCTTACTGAACATGAGCTAAAAAGGCACAGAAGATATGATGGCACCCAGGTAAACATAGCAAGTAATATGACAGATTCACTTGGTGAAAATAACAGGACATGGCAGAAACAACGATAAGTAGGCATGTTGGTGAGATTGAACCACTCATCACAGAGTAATAGATGGCATGAAAAGGTAACCAGCAGTAAGATGGCATAAATATGAAGCTAAGAATCGCAATAGCATAGTCATAGGATACATGGATCACTAGCAAAACACATGACAATAACGAACTTCATGTTAACAGGCTGACAGCAACATTATTTAGCAAGTTTGGAGCATGATAGCAACAATCTACAGCAGGCTATAAATACAAACAAGGGAATGGATGGATAGATCATAACATGTATAACAAAACATACTTAGTGAACATCTCCATATTATGCATAGAACTCATGGAGCCAGTAGGTTTACATGGAAACAAAATATAACAGACTCGGACTTCGCAGAAATCATGTCACGGAAATCAGCAACATCATGGAGGCTACTTCGCATGCTTGTGCTAGTCACCACATAGATCACAAAAATACAAGATAAGCACCCCTGTAAAGATGGCATGATGTAGTTCAAAACACATGTAGAGCTCAAGCTCATAGGATGCACACACAAAATGCAATGAAAAAGACAAATCACCAAGTTCTGATAACAGACAGCAGTTAACATCATATAGCACTCTTGCAACGATGATTAGGGCATCAAGATGACCTCAAACAAGCATGGCACCATGGAACAAAATGAAAAGCATCTCATGATCAACATTTAGATATATTATACATGCAAAACGGAGCAGTACGCGCAAAGATACAAGGTACACAAGGTGCATGCATGATGTGGAAAAACTGAGGACTTGGTGGAATTTCAACCTCGCAGAAAACGGGACGGAACCATGCGGGATGGAGGGGTCCGGGACGGAGGGGCCGTGTTTGGTTGGAGGGGCGGGTGGATGTCATCCACCCGCGGCGGATCTGGCCGGAGAAGAGCTTCGGCGAGCTCCGGCGAGGATTCCGACAAGGAGGAGACGACGGGGAGGCGCGGGGACGATCGGATCCGGTCCGGCCCGACCGGATCCGCGACGAGGGCGGTGGTGGCGCGTGCTCCGACGAGCAGCTGCGCCGGCGAAGGCGGAGGGGGCACGGGCGCCATGGCGGCGGACGGCGGAGGAGAGGCGCGGGCGGCGCGGCCGGAGTTGGCACGGCGGCGGGGATGCGAGCACCGGCGAGGTCCGGGGCTCGGGCGGCGGCGGACGGCGGCGCCCGAGGCGGCGAGGAGCGGACGGCGGGGACCGGCGGAGGCGGGGTCGGCGCCGGTGGAGAGGTGCGGCGGCGGAGGCGAACGGCGAGGAGGGTGGAGGAGCAAGGCGGACGGGCGGCCGCGCGGGCCTGGGCGGGCCGCGGCCGCGAGGACAACGGCGGCGGACAGGTGGAGGCTCCGGATTGGGCAGAGGCGGTCGCGGATATGTCCGGGCGTGAGGGTGGACGTGTCCGTCGGCGGGAGGAGGAAGAAGCTCGGGTTTCGTCCGCGAAAAAATGGAATGGAGGTGTTTATATAGGTAGAAGGAGGTAGGTATGTCCAAATGAGGTGCGGTTTTCGCCCACACGATCGTGATCGAACGACGGAGAGCATGGAGGGGGTTTTGCTGGGTTAGTGGGCTGATTTGGAGGGGTGTTGGGCTGCACAAAAGAAGTGGTTTCGGGCTACGCGGTCAACCGTTGGGGCATCAAACGACCTCCAAATGGAACGAAATTTGACGGGCGGTCTGTCGGTGCTATACCAAGGCCACTCGGCAAATCTCGGCTCATTCCGAGAACGTTTTTCTCCCACTCACGAAACAAGGACTGAGAGGGGCGACGGGCGCGTGCGAGAGTGTCGGATCGCGAAACGGGCAACGGGGAAAAGGACCGGATGCAAGTTTTGAAAAACATGATGATGCAATGCAGATGATGACATGGCAAAATGCAACATGCAAGCAAATGACATGGCAACAACGACGAATAACTGGAAGACACCTGGCGCATCGGATCCGGGGCGTTACACCCATGCCCTAGTTAAGGCATGTGGCCAGGGCGCGCCAGGTCACGTCCCCTGGCACTTTCTTTTGGCCGGTGCCCTCCTCTGACAAAAAAAAACTTAATTTTTTTCTCAATTTTTCTAGTGTGTGGAAAGGTTCATGTGCCTACAAGCAATAAACATGCAAATTACTTTCTTCTTCATCATTAGTACTCCCTCCGTCCCAAAATAAGTGTCTCAACTTTGTACTAAGTGTTAGTACAAAGTCGAGACACTTATTTTGGGACGGACGGGGTAGGTTAATATGATAGAATATTAATATTACAACATTTGAAAAGTTATGTGCGATAACATGAAAAAATGTTGATACATTTAGGGCATATTACGCAACGGTTAGTAGCATGATTGCTTTCGTGGAAAGCACGAGTGATGCACTTCGGCATGCCTCCTGCAGCAAAGGAAGGAACGAAGAAGGATGTGTAGAGAGAGGGCTGCCCAGGGGAATGGGTGAGAGGCGGAATTGGGTTAGATCTCCTATAAGATATTTGGGTGTTCCTGCATATGGTGGTAGATTACATGTAGTTGATTGGTCCCTGTTGTAGAGAAAATAAAAAATAGACTGGAAGGTTGGGAAGCTAGAACTCTATCCCTGGGTGGTATAGTAACAAGAATCAAAGTCTGTTTGACTAGCATTCATATTTTTTCACTTTTCATGTATAGATTCCCTAAGAAAAATGTTCGTAGATTGGAGGAGTCCATATAAGATCTTTTTTTTTGGCAAGGAAGTGAAATAATAGAAATATCATATGGTTCATGTGTCCTATTATTTGCAGAGCAAAGTAGAAAGGTGGCTTCGATATTCATAACATGCAAATGGCGGTGGAACTCGGAGAATACAGAAGGGATGTGGAAGGATATAGTTAAAAATAAATACAAAATCTAGAATGATATACACTAGATTAATGGCACCGTGAATGATTCCCTTGGGTTGGTCTGCTGAAAACAAGTAGATTTACCTGAAAGGTACATAGAACTATGATAGTTGGTAATGTCAAACAAACTAATTTTTGGCATGACAACTAGTGTAGGGATAAACCCATCAGAGAACAGCTCCTGAGTTGTATGAAATTCACAATGAGAACTCTTGTATTGTGCATCAATGGCTAATACTGGTTGGCATTCAAACTTTTAGGAGAAGGCTAAATGGAGACATGAGATTGCAATTAGAGAAGGAAACTGAACATGTCAACACGTCTCCAATGGACGACTCCCCAAAATGGTAATAAACTAAAATTGGAAATTTCACTGTCAAATTTGTGTATGCTTACCTATCTGATGTTGGCCCTGGCATGTCCTCTAAACATGTATGGAATAAAATCCCTTTAAAAATAAGGTCTGGCGTTGGCTCATTTAGCATAATGCAATTGCATCAAGAGATAATATGACCAGGAGAAATTGGATTGGTAATCCTACTTGTAGCTGATGTTCAGGGAGACCACGACCCACCTCTTTATTAGGTTCTCGGTAGCAAAGTATATCTAGAGCATCTTGAGCAAATGTCCGGGGTGCAAGATAGGCCTGGTTGTTTATCCCAATTCTTCTAGTGGTTACCTGAGTTTATACTAAGGAGTAGAAACTCGCTAGTTGTTGGCCTAGCAAAATATATGTTGGGCAATATGGAAATTGTGTAATAGGGCTTGCTTTGATAATAATTTTGTCAGATCTCTTTTTTCAGAAACTGAGTTTATTTGCTAGGCATGATGGTTTATGCGATATTGGACAGGTTTACAAGATGCTGGAGATCGTGCGATTCTGGAGCAAGGAGCAGATGCCTTCCAGGAAGAGGCGCTGACTACACATAATGATGGCAGTGGTGAACGAGGTAAGCGGATGTTGTCGCTGGAGGTGTTAGACCCGATCCTGATGGTGACAATGTTGTGGTCAATGTTGAAGCAAGGAAGGAAACAAGATGATAGGCCTATGCCAATCCTACCTCACTTACTGATGGAGGAAAACACCCTATGAAGTACTTTGATCATCTGTGGATATGAAAACGGGGTTTGACTGTTAAGCCGGGGCGTGATCTTCCCCCATATAATATTGCGCTTTGGCCTAGTTTATTTTGGTACCGAGGCAGTATTTACGTTTGTTGTTAGTGGGGCATGCTGCAGCAGGAACTCTGTAGGTTGCTTGTCATTGTTTTATCTTGTACTAGGATGATTTTTTTTCTTGTTTCTGTTCCATTATCATTTGATAGTGGAACCTGGTACATTTTTAGGATCTTATGTTTTTTCACTTTGTCATGTACTGAATCAGCCGTATAAAAAGGAAAAAGTCGTAGCAAGGAACAAACTACTCCTCCAATCAATATTACTTGTCATTGCTTTAGTATAACTACTAAAGTTGTATGAAAGCAGCGACAACTACTTGCTCGACCTTCTACAACGGAGAGGATTCCCCGCCCAAATTCAGAAATTGGATCGCCACGCTCCTTTCTACTGCCTCCTTTAGAGTTGTGCTCAATGAAGTCCCTAGAGGAGCCATCAGGCATGGGAGGGGTTTCCGACAGGGAGATCCACTAACTCGGTTGCTATTCATCCTTGCCATCGATTCAGCGCATCCTTGACCTTGCCACCTCTCATGGTAGATTGAAACAATTACATGACCGAGGTGTGTAGTACCGAACCTCACTTTATCTGGATGATGCATCAATTTTTGTGGCACCTATCAAAGAGGGCATCTCCACCCTTTCCAATCTTGAACGGGTTCGGCAACGTGACCGGCCTTGTTACCAATATCCATAAGAGTCAAGTAGCACCCATTCGATGCCATGGCATTGACCTTCTGGGCATCCTCAGTGACCCCCCCCCCCCCCCCCCCCCGCCCATAATGACTACCTTTCCAATGAACAACCTTGGCTTGCCGCTCTCCATTAAAGAACTGAAGCAGGTTCATTGTCAATACCTTGAGGATAAGGCCACCGCCAAGCTAAACCCTAGCTAGGTCGCGACTACACGATGGCCAGGAGGCGCGCCCTTGTGTAATCTGTGCTCACCTCACAAGCAATATATCATCTCACCTCCCTTGAGTTGGCTCTGGGCACCAAGATTATCTTTGACAGGCTTCGTAGGACCTTCCTTTGGGTGGCATCCACAGAGTCTCGGGATGCAAGTGCAAGGTGAACTGGGAGTTGGTGTGTCGGCCGACCAAGTTTGGTGGCCTTGGTATCCTACATCTTGACAAATTTGCTTGTGCACTAAGGCTCAAGTGGCCTTGGTTGGAATGGGTTGCACCGGCAAAACTTGGGTGGGATTGGGAAACCTTGTACCCACGACGATATGGAGCTCTTTCATGCCATCACGAAGGTCCATGTTGGAAATAGGAAGAAGGCTTCCTTTTGGGACTCCCCTTGATTGATGGTCAAAGACCTCGACACATTGCTCTGACCTTCTTTGAGCTCTCCAAAAATAAGAAATGGAGACCATGATGCTTGGGTGGATCAAATTGACTTACCTGATGGATTATCCACAATAAACATTGGGGAGTTCTTGGATCTCTGGACTCATACGAGGGAAGTCCAGTTTAATGAGGAGCGCGACATTATCACATGGAAGCTCGCCTCACCTCCAATGCTTGCTACTCCACCGCCTTGGCCTACGATGCCCAGTTTCTTGGCTTGACCTCGTCCATGATCAAGCCTCCAACGTGCAAATTCTTTTCTTGGCTCATTATACCAAACCGAGTTTGTATTGACAGATTGGAGAAGAGAGATTGGCCTAATAATGGCCTCTATCAGCTTTGCAAATGTCAACCAAAGACGGTCGCTCACATACTTGTCCAATCCTGGTACACAAAGAAGATTTGGTGCATGATCAAAGATTGGCTTGGAAGAGAGGACCTCGACTTAGAAACTGGCAACATTTCGATGATGTCCACACTTGGTGGACCGAAGCAGTCAACTCAAATGCGCGACCAAACATGGCATTGGCTTCTCTTCTAATGCTTGTGTCTTGGGAGATTTGGAACAAGAGGAATTGTAGAGTTTTCCAAAAAAATTGCTTCTATGCCGACAATTGTAGTTGATAATATCAAAAGAGAGGCTAGGTTGTGGTGTATCACCAGGGCGAAACACTTAGGAGCAATCATACCTGGAGAGTAGTCCGTTTTGGTCCTTTTGGCTAAGGCCTTGTACATACTCTTTCCCCTTTAATGAAAAGGCAAAGTTTTTGCCTTGTTTGAAAAGTAATATGGATCAGGGACAATATTAAACAAAACTAACATTTACACGTAGCAAAACGAAGTATGCTTGTGGTTTGCTGTTTTTTACATTATACTTCACCCAATTTAATTACATTCATAAAAAAGAGTGCTATATTTCAATAAAGAAACAGTGGGGCACCCCACTGCTTTCATTCTCTTTGTATTCTAGTAGCCTTAGAGAACACAAAAAGGATTAGACATACACCCAAGAAAATGGTGAGAAGCAAGCAACACATGGTGAAAAAACACACACCTATCCTTTTTGCATAGCTCCTGTTCCACGACAGATATTTGTGCTCACAAACAAGGAGAATAGTCTGATCAGAATTCCAAATGAGTGCAACATTCCAAATCGGGAGATGGGTGTATATCCTAGCACCACCCAAAAAGAATCAAGACTGGACACATATGGTGGGTGCGCGTCCCTCGGTCCATCACAACCTCCTTTACCCTGCCTAGGAAAGCACACAAACACAAACACACCTCGTTGTATCCTGGACGTAGAACAAAAAGGGCACATGAATCATGCTTCGTTGATGACAGAGAATGCGAAAAAAATATCTCCCATCTCAGTCCACGTACCTCTCTTCGTATTTTGGAAGATACTTCGGACCCCCAAAAAATACAATGTATATGATTACAACTGCAAACCCTATCACCATGTACGAGTGTACGACCGTCTACCAAACAAAATTGCAAAGAAGAGTCTCCCTCTTGCTACTTCTCTGCTGGTCCACTCCCCCAAGTCTATCCAGAATGTGCACTGCTATCTAGGGGAAAAAGGGGGGGAAATGGTCTATTTTGCTAGCATGCTGGCGCGGATGAGCCACTCCCGAATCCGCAACATGTGAGATCAAGGACAAGTGAAGAAATTAATGACGGAACCAAGTTAAAAAATGATAACTCTGGATGATACCCCATGCGTTGATGCAGGGATGGGTTGCAGTATATTTGAACGAGATTTGATTTTATGAAATATGAATGTTTTGTTAATAATGTGGGAACAGAAAGTGAAAATACAAATAGTTGATTGTACTGTATCTGATTATTATAAAGTTGTAAAATGCTTATTCATATAAGTAGCATATAAGAATGAAAGATATTATCCAATGGATGGTTGCATATTAAGGTGGGTTTTTTTTTTCATGCATCTTTCTTTCGTCTCGAACCTCTATGTAAGAATTTAAGGGCTTCAGTTTGCTAAAGCTGAGCGAGTGCCTCCTTTCTAAGAAAAAGTTATGTCGGCTTGCACAAACCCTTATTTGCTAACTATGATTGGAAAGAACGAGTATAGCAATTTAGCAATGATTGGTACACCATCACCTCTATAAAGTTTGTAAACCGGATACACCCAAATCGAGAGAATCAGATGGTGGAAAGAACGAGTAGGGACACACAAATATCACCTGAGTGAAATTTAGCAATTTCCTCACTTATATTGTTATTAATTTAAGGAGTTTTAAAATATCTTCAAAATATCAACCATGCACATAGGCCCGCCTCTTTCAGGCTCGTAGGTGGATTGAAACTCCATAAATGGGGGCAGGCAGTGCACGTGTGATTCAGGTCGATCGAGCTAGTTAGCAAGGTAACTATAGCCAACTAGCTGGAAGCTGCATTAGAACTAGCAGCAGCTCCACAATGCTGGGTGCTTGCTCCTCTGTGTCCCTCCTACTTGTCGTAATAGCGTTCCTATACCTCGCACATAGGTTAAGCCCCAAGAGCAAGATGTGTGGTCGCACATGCTCGTCGGCGCCGCTTCCGCCAGGGCCGTCGCCGTGGCCGGTTGTAGGCAACCTGCCGGAGATGATGCTCCACAAGCCGGCGTTCCGGTGGATCCATCTGGTGATGAAGGAGATGGGCACCGACATCGCCTGCTTCCGCCTCGGCGGCATCCACGTCGTCCCGGTCACCTGCCCCGAGATCGCGAGGGAGGTGCTCACGAGGCAGGACGCCAACTTCGTGTCCCGCCCGCTCAGCTTCGCCTCCAGGGCCATCAGCTACGGGTACAAGGACGCCGTGCTCTCGCCGTTCGGCGACCAGTGGAAGAAGATGCGCCGGGTGCTCACCTCCGAGATCGTCTGCCCTTCCCGCCACAGGTGGTTCCACGACAAGCGCGCCGACGAGGCCGACAACTTCACACGCTACGTCTACGCCCTCACTTCCGGTGCCACGGGCTCGTCGTCAACGTCGGGAGCTAACGTGGACGTCAGGCACGCCTCACGGCATTACTGCGGCAACGTCATCCGCCGGCTTGTCTTCGGCAAGCGGTACTTCGGCGAGCCCCAGCCCGACGGCGGTCCGGGGCAGCTCGAGGTGGAGCACATAGACGCCACCTTCACCTCCCTGGGGCTCCTCTTCTCCTTCTGCGTCAGCGACTACCTCCCGTGGCTGCTTGGCCTTGACCTCGACGGCCACGAGAAGAAGGTCAGGCAGGCCAACGCGACCATAAGTAGACTGCACGACATGGTCATCGACGAGCGGTGGAGGCAGCGGAAGGGCGGCGAGAGGCGGGAGGAGCCCCAGGACCAGGATTTCCTAGACGTTCTCATCACCGTCAACGACGGGGATGGCAACCCGTTGCTTACCATCGAGGAGGTCAAAGCAGTGTGCAAGGTAGGGAAACCTTCAACATGGTACCGTGAATGCACGTACATAGTCGTCAAAGATAATAACTCCATTAACGTATGCTCGGCTCGTGCACATAATTTTTCTGGTTTTGCTATCTTCCAGACGGCTAAGAAACCAACTGCAAATTTTTCTCCATGTGTGTGTGGACATGTATCAAAGATATAATTGCTAATACCATCAACGTACACTCTGTTCGTGAAAGTAATGTGTGTCTCCGTGCATGTGTATGCAGGACATAACGTTAGCGGCGGTAGACAACCCGTCCAACGCCGTGGAGTGGGCGCTGGCGGAGATGGTGAACAGCCCGGAGTTGCTGGACAAGGCAATGGAGGAGATAGATCGGGTGGTGGGCCGAGAGCGGCTGGTGCAAGAGTCGGACATCCCACAACTTAACTACGCCAAGGCGTGCATACGCGAGGCATTTCGACTGCATCCAGTCGCTTCCTTTAACTTGCCGCATGTAGCGACCACTGACACCACTGTCATCGGCTACCGTGTGCCCAAGGGCAGCCATGTCATCCTCAGTCGGACTGGCCTGGGCCGGAACCCGACCATTTGGGACGAGCCACTCCGGTTCAGGCCAGAGCGCCACATGGGAGGCGACATTGATGTGACACTAACGGAGAGCAGATTGCGGTTCATCTCCTTCAGCACCGGCCGTCGTGGCTGCATGGCGGCATCGCTAGGGACGGCCATGAGTGTTATGCTCTTCGGGAGGCTCCTACAGGGCTTCACATGGACCAAACCGGCCGGCGTGTCTGTCATCCATCTTAGTGAGTCCAAGCACAACCTTTTTATGGCAAAGCCGCTAGTGTTGCATGCCGAGCCACGTCTTCCGATGCACCTATACCCTCCTCGGGCCTGTTAAACAAGTAACGAATGAGCTCAACCAATCACTGCATGTCATGCTTGATGTGGACATTCATTTGTTTGAAAAAATATATTTTCTTCCAACCATTGAAACTTATGGTGTACATATGTATCTTGTGTTTCGGTCGACAAAGTCAGGAAACACACTTGACTTTTCTTTGCGCGTAAGATTCCGACTAATGTGAACTTGTGTAGAGGCGGAGTTGAAGCTGAAGTCACCCAGATGCACCCCGTTAAAATGGCATAAAATTTTCAAGCAAGAACACAATAAATAAAAGTGTGCTTCGTAGCTTCTAGCGAGATTATCGGACATAACAGAAGACAATATATAAATACGAGAAAGTAGAAATCAAAAGATTACTATAATGATGAAACAAAAGACAAAAGTACTTGGAAAAGATGGCATGTATTTCCATATCCCAAAATACATGGTTCGGTAACCTACAAGATAAAAAGTAGACTTAGAATTTTCAAGACGAAGTAAAATGACCAAACATAAGTACTTGAGTAGCGAATATTTGCACATTACCTTTTAGTATATTTGCTTCCTCAAAGCCATCAAGTGATCAACCACTTGATCATTGGTGGATTTATTTTCATTTCCTCTTCCTCCACATGACAAATAACATCATCACTCAAGTTGTGACCATTTATGCAATTGGGCGAGTAGTGAGTATTTGCGCATTACTACCTCCGTCCTGGTTTATTAGTCTTTCTTGTAGTTTGGGTCAAACTTTGACCATTGATTTAACCATCAAAAAATAAGTTATATACCTTAAAAATAGTATCATTGAAAACCTCTTTCAAATATGAATGCAACAATATAAGTTTGTGACATACAACTTATAATTGTTAGTCCAATCTACGTTCAAAGTTGAACACAAAATACAAAGGGGACCAATAAACCCGGACAGAGTAGTACTTTTTAGTACATTTGCTTCCTCAAAGCCATCAAGTGATCAACCACTTGATCATTGGTGGATTTATTTTCATTTCCTCTTCCTCTACATAGCAAATAACATCATCACTCAAGTTGTGACCATTTATGCATTGGGCGAGTAGTGAGTATTAGCGCATTACCTTTTAGTACATTTGCTTCCCTAGAGCCATCAAATGCTCAACAACGATCATTGTTGGCTTTTTTATTTCTTCTTCCTCCACATAACAAATAACATCATCACTCAAGTTTTGACCATTTATGCGATAGGGCGATTATGTTTTCACCAATTATGTGACTAAAAAAGCGCCTCTCAGCTATAGCGTGGCAATAAGCAACATAATTACTAGTTTGAACAAGTGATAAAACAAATGATACATAACAGGCCTCCTTGTCTGCTCCTTTTTGTAGAAAGCTTGGTGGTTCTTACTATGTTGGAAGAGCTATGATCTGCATGAACATCATCAATATAGAGGCTGTTGGGGAACGTAGTATTTCAAAAAAAATCCTACGATCACGCAAGATCTATCTAGGAGAAACATAGCAACGAGCGGGGAGAGTGTGTCCACGTACCCTCGTAGACCAAAAGCGGAAGCGTTTATCAACGCGGTTGATGTAGCCGTACGTCTTCATGATCCGACCGATCCTAGCACCGAACGTACGGCACCTCCGTGTTCAGCACACGTTCAGCTCGATGACGTCCCTCGTACTCTTGATCCAGTTGAGGCCGAGGGAGAGTTCCGTCAGCACGACGGCGTGGCGACGGTGATGATGAAGTTATCGGCGCAGGGCTTCGCCTAAGCACTACGATAATATGACCGAGGTGTGTAACTATGGAGGGGGGCACCGCACACGGCTAAAAGATCAACTTGTGTGTTCTAGGGTGCCCCCCTCCCCACGTATATAGAGCGAGGGAGGAGGAGGCTGACCAAGGGTGGCGCGCCCAAAGGGGGGGAGTCCTACTCCAAGTAGGATTGCCCCCCACCCTTCCTATTCCAACAAGGAGAAGGGGGGAGGAGGAGGAGGAGAGAAGGAAAGGGGGGCCTCCCCCAAACCCTAGTCCAATTCGGTTTGGGCTAGGGGGGCGCGCGCCACTCCTTGGCCTGCCTCCTCTCTTCCACTACTAGGCCCATGAGGCCCAATAACTTCCCGGGGGGTTTCGGTAACCCCCGGTACTCCAAAACTTATCTGAAACGACCCGAACCATTCCGGTGTCCGAATGTAGCCTTCTAATATATGAATCTTTATGTCTCGACCATTTCGAGACTCCTCGTCACTTCCGTGATCTCATCAGGGACTCCGAACAACCTTCGGTCATCAAATCACATAAACTCATAATACAAATCGTCATCAAAAATTAAGCGTGCGGACCCTACGGGTTCGAGAACTATGTAGACATGACCGAGACACATCTCCGGTCAATAACCAATAGCGGAACCTAGATGCTCATATTGGCTCCTACATATTCTAGAAAGATCTTTATCGGTCAAACCGCATAACAACATACGTTGTTCCCTTTGTCATCGGTATGTTACTTGCCCGAGATTCGATCGTCGGTATCCTCATACCTAGTTCAATCTCGTTACCGGCAAGTTTCTTTACTCATTCCGTAATGCATCATCCCGAAACTAACTCATTAGTCATATTGCTTGCAAGGCTTAAAGTGATGATCATTACCGAGAGGGCCCAGAGATACCTCTCCGATACACGGAGTGACAAATCCTAATCTCGATCTATGCCAACTAAACGAACACCATCGAAGACACCTGTAGAGCATCTTTATAATCATCCAGTTACGTTGTGACGTTTGATAGCACACTAAGTGTTCCTCCGGTATTCGGGAGTTGCATAATCTCATAGTCATAGGAACATGTATAAGTCATGAAGAAAGCAATAGCAATAAACTAAACAATCATAGTGCTAAGCTAACGGATGGGTCTTGTCCATCACATCATTCTCTAATGATGTGATCCCGTTCATAAAATGACAACATATGTCCATGGCTAGGAAACTTAACCATCTTTGATAAACGAGCTAGTCAAGTAGATGCATACTAGGGACACTCTGTTTGTCTATGTATCCACACATGTACTAAGTTTCCGGTTAATACAATTCTAGCATGAATAATAAACATTTATCATCATATAAGGAAATATAAATAACAACTTTATTATTCCCTCTAGGGCATATTTCCTTCAGAGGCATATATATTTATCAAGACCCCTTAGTTCCCTGGAATCAAAATCTTGATGTAATAGTTTTGCTATACTCATTGAATTCTCCAAATTGAAAACATGAATGAGTCTCTTGGACTCAAAGCCGCTGAACAAACAAGAAAATTAGAGGATGCATCATTGAACCAAGTGTCAAGTTCTTGAACTAGTCAATCAAAAACATCAAGCAATCAACTTGACATTGATATTTGTTGGTAACTCAGGTTACATGTCTTCTCTTTTTCTAGATTAAAATATGTTTCTTCCATGTCCAACTCTACAATATCATGTTCCTGCAAAGTACATGAAATTCACCAAACATAGATTCAGGTCCCTCTTCACTAAGTTCATTCAAAAAAACTTGTTGGCTTCAAAAATTCATGGAATTTACTATGTCTTGGTCCTTCCATTGCACACCACAAATTCTAGAACTTCAATGCTAGCTGGAACATGTCAAAGAAACTCTTAAGTGTTCTATCATGAGAACGCCAATGAGTGTCTCCAGATCTTTGAAGGCATTGCTCTTGATTTAGTCATGCTCCTATTGTAAGTTTCCCACACCCTAATGTTGGGGAACGTAGTAATTTCAAAAAAAATCCTGCGCACACGCAAGATCATGGTGATGCATACAACGAGAGGGGAGAGTGTTGTTGTCTACGTACCCTCGTAGACTGTAAGCGGAAGCGTTATGACAATGCGGTTGATGTAGTCGTACGTCTTCACGATCGACCGATTCTAGTACCGAAAGTACGGCACCTCCGCGATCTGCACACGTTAAGCTCGGTGACGTCCCACGAACTCACGATCCAGCAGAGTGTCGAGGGAGAGCTTCGTCAGCACGACGGCGTGATGACGGTGATGATGAAGCTACCGGCGCAAGGCTTCGCCTAAGCACTGCAACGATATGACCGAGGTGTATTATGGTGGAGGGGGCACCGCACACGGCTAAGATCAATGTCTGTTGTGTGTTCTAGGGTGCCCCCTTGCCCCCGTATATAAAGGAGCAGGGGGAGGAAGGCCGGCCCTTGGGGCGCACCAAGGAGGGGGGAGTCCTCCTCCTAGTAGGAGCAGGACTCCCCCTTTCCTAGTCCAACTAGGAGGAGGAAGGGGGAAGGACGGAGAGGGAGTGAGGGAGGGAAAGAGGGGGCGCCGCCCCCCCCCCCCACCTTGTCCAATTCGGACTCCTCAAGGGGGGGGCGGCCAGCCCATGACTCCCTCCTCTATCTCTCACAAGGCCCATGTTGGCCCATCAGTTCCCCCGGGGGTTCGGATAACCCCCCGGCACTCCGATAATTATCCGGTAACCCCCGGAACTCATCCGGTGTCCGAATATAGTCATCCAATATATCAATCTTTATGTCTCGACCATTTTGACACTCCTTGTCATGTCTGTGATCACATCCGGGACTCCGAACTATCTTCGGTACATCAAAACACATAAACTCATAATACCGAACGTTAAGCGTGCGGACCCTACGGGTTCGAGAACTATGTAGCCATTAACCAATAGCGAAACCTGGATGTTCATATTGGCTCCCACATATTCTATGAAGATCTTTATCGGTCAAACCGCATAACGATATACGTTGTTCCCTTTGTCATCGGTATGTTACTTGCTCGAGATTCGATCGTCGGTATCTCAATACCTAGTTCAATCTCGTTACCGGCAAGTCTCTTTACTCGTTCCGTAATGCATCATCCCGCAACTAACTCATTAGTCACATTGCTTGCAAGGCTTGTAGTGATGTGCATTACCGAGAGGGCCCAGAGATACCTCTCCGACAATCGGAGTGACAAATCCTAATCTCGATCTATGCCAACTCAACAAACACCATCGGAGACACCTGTAGAGCACCTTTATAATCACCCAGTTACATTGTGACGTTTGATAGCACACAAAGTGTTCCTCCGGTATTCGGGAGTTGCATAATCTCATAGTCATAGGAACATGTATAAGTCATGAAGAAAGCAATAGCAACATACTAAACAATCAAGTGCTAAGCTAACGGAATGGGTCAAGTCAATCACATCATTCTATAATGATGTGATCCCATTAATCAAATGGAAACTCATGTATATAGCTAGGAAACTTAACCATCTTTGATTCAACGAGCTAGTCAAGTAGAGGCATACTAGTGACACTCTGTTTGTCTATGTATTTACACATGTACTAAGTTTCTGGTTAATACAATTCTAGCATGAATAATAAACATTTATCATGATATAAGGAAATATAAATAACAACTTTATTATTGCCTCTAGGGCATATTTCCTTCAGTCTCCCACTTGCACTAGAGTCAATAATCTGGATTACACAGTAATGATTCTAACACCCATGGAGTCTTGGTGCTGATCATGTTTTGCTCGTGAGACAGGCTTAGTCAACGGGTCTGCAACATTCAGATCCGTATGTATCTTGCAACTCTCTATGTCTCCCTCCTTGACTTGATCGCGGATGGAATTGAAGTGTCTCTTGATGTGTTTGGTTCTCTTGTGAAATCTGGATTCCTTTGCCAAGGCAATTGCACCAGTATTGTCACAAAAGATTTTCATTGGACCCGATGCACTAGGTATGACACCTAGATCGGATATGACCTCCTTCATCCAGACTCCTTCATTTGCTGCTTCCGAAGCAACTATGTGATCCGCTTCACACGTAGATCCCGCCATGACGCTTTGCTTAGAACTGCACCAACTGACAGCTCCACCGTTCAATATAAATACGTATCCGGTTTGTGACTTAGAGTCATCCGGATCAGTGTCAAAGCTTGCATCAACGTAACCATTTACGACGAGCTCTTTGTCACCTCCATAAACGAGAAACATATCCTTAGTCCTTTTCAGGTATTTCAGGATGTTCTTGACCGCTGTCCAGTGATTCACTCCTGGATTACTTTGGTACCTCCCTGCTAAACTAATAGCAAGGCACACATCAGGTCTGGTACACAGCATTGCATACATGATAGAGCCTATGGCTGAAGCATAGGGAACACCTTTCATTTTCTCTCTATCTTCTGCAGTGGTCGGGCATTGACTCTGACTCAATTTCACACCTTGTAACACAGGCAAGAACCCTTTCTTTGCTTGATCCATTTTGAACTTCTTCAAAACTTTATCAAGGTATGTGCTTTGTGAAAGTCCAATTAAGCGTCTTGATCTATCTCTATAAATCTTGATGCCCAATATATAAGCAGCTACACCGAGGTCTTTCATTGAAAAACTCTTGTTCAAGTATCCTTTTATGCTATCCAGAAATTCTATATCATTTCCAATCAACAATATGTCATCCACATATAATATTAGAAATGCTACAGAGCTCCCACTCACTTTCTTGTAAATACAGGCTTTTCCAAAAGTCTGTATAAAACCATATGCTTTGATCACACTATCAAAACGTTTATTCCAACTCCGAGATGCTTGCACCAGTCCATAAATGGATCGCTCAAGCTTGCACACTTTGTTAGCATCCTTTGGATGATAAAACCTTCAGGTTGCATCATATACAACTCTTCTTCCAGAAATCCATTCAGGAATGTAGTCTTTACATCCATTTGCCAAATTTCATAATCATAAAATGCAGCAATTTCTAACATGATTCGGACAGACTTAAGCATCGCTACGGGTGAGAAGGTCTCATCGTAGTCAACTCCTTGAACTTGTCGAAAACCTTTCGCAACAATTCGAGCTTTGTAGACAGTAACATTACCGTCAGCGTCTGTCTTCTTCTTGAAGATCCATTTATTCTCGATGGCTTGCCGATCATCGGGCAAGTCAACCAGATTCCACACTTCGTTCTCATACATGGATCCCATCTCAGATTTCATGGCCTCAAGCCATTTTACGGAATCTGGGTTCATCATCGCTTCCTCCTAGTTCGTAGGTTCGTCATGGTCAAGTAACATGACCTCCAGAACAGGATTACCGTACCACTCTGGTGTGGATCTTACTCTAGTTGACCGACGAGGTTCGGTAGTGACTTGATCTAACTTGATCTATAGTTACATGATCATCATCATTAGCTTCCTCACTAATTGTTGTAGGAGTCATAGGAACAGATTTCTGTGATGAACTACTTTCCAATAAGGGAGCAGGTACAGTTACCTCATCAAGTTCTACTTTCCTCCCACTCACTTCTTTCGAGAGAAACTCCTTCTCTAGAAAGGATCCATTCTTAGCAACGAATGTCTTTCCTTTAGATCTGTCATAGAAGGTGCACCCAACAGTATCCTTTGGGTATCCTATAAAGACATATTTCTCCGATTTGGGTTCGAGCTTATCAGGTTGAAGCTTTTTCACATAAGCATCGCGGCCCCAAACTTTAAGAAACGACAACTTTGGTTTCTTGCCAAACCACAGTTCATAAGGTGTCGTCTCAACGGATTTAGATGGTGCCCTATTTAACGTGAATGTTGTTGTCTCTAAGGCATAACCCCAAAACGATAGCGGTAAATCAGTAAGAGACATCATAGATCGCACCATATCTAGTAAAGTACGATTACGACGTTCGGACACACCATTATGCTGTGGTGTTCCGGGTGGCGTGAGTTGCGAAACTATTCCGCATTGTTTCAAATAAAGACCAAACTCGTAACTCAAATATTCTCCTCCACGATCAGATCATAGAAACTTTATTTTCTTGTTTACGATGATTTTCCACTTCACTGTCAAATTCTTTGAACTTTTCAAATGTTTCAGACTTATGTTCCATCAAGTAGATATACCCATATCTGCTCAAATCATCTGTGAAGGTGAGAAAATAACGATACCCTCCGCGAGCCTCAACATTCATCGGACCACATACATCAGTATGTATGATTTCCAACAAATCTGTTGCTCGCTCCATTGTTCCGGAGAACGGCGTTTTAGTCATCTTGCCCATGAGGCATGGTTCGCAAGTACCAAGTGATTCATAATCAAGTGATTTCAAAAGTCCATTAGAATTGAGTTTCTTCATGCGCTTTACACCAATATGACCTAAACGGCAGTGCCACAAATAAGTTGCACTATCATTATCAACTCTGTATCTTTTGGCTTCAATATTATGAATATGTGTGTCACTACTATCGAGATTCAACATAAATAGACCACTCTTCAAGGGTGCATGACCATAAAAGATATTACTCATATAAATAGAACAACCATTATTCTCTGATTTCAATGAATAACCATCTCGCATCAAACAAGATCCGGATATAATGTTCATGCTCAACGCTGGCACCAAATAACAATTATTCAGGTCTAAAACTAATCCCGAAGGTAGATGTAGAGGTAGCGTGCCGACCGCGATCACATTGACTTTGGAACCATTTCCCACGCGCATCGTCACCTCGTCCTTAGCCAATCTTCGCTTAATCCGTAGTCCCTGTTTCGAGTTGCAAATATTAGCAACAGAACCAGTATCAAATACCCAGGCACTACTGCGAGCATTAGTAAGGTACACATCAATAACATGTATATCACATATACCTTTGTTCACCTTGCCATCCTTCTTATCCGCCAAATACTTGGGGCAGTTCCGCTTCCAGTGACCAGCCCCTTTGCAGTAGAAGCACTCAGTCTCAGGCTTAGGTCCAGACTTGGGCTTCTTCACTTGAGCAGCAACTTGCTTGCCGTTCTTCTTAAAGTTCCCCTTTTCCCTTTACCCTTTTTCTTGAAATTGGTGATCTTGTTGACCATCAACACTTGATGCTCCTTCTTGATTTCTAGCTCTGCAGCCTTTAGCATTGCGAAGAGCTCGGGAATTGTCTTATCCATCCCTTGCATATTATAGTTCACCACGAAGCTCTTGTAGCTTGGTGGCAGTGATTGAAGAATTCTGTCAATGACACTATCATCAGGAAGATTAACTCCCAGTTGAATCAAGTGATTGTTATACCCAGACATTTTGAGTATATGCTCACTGACAGAACTATTCTCCTCCATCTTGCAGCTGTAGAACTTATTGGAGACTTCATATCTCTCAATCCGGGCATTTGCTTGAAATATTAACTTCAACTCCTGGAACGTCTCATATGCTCCATCACGTTCAAAACGTCGTTGAAGTCCCGGTTCTAAGTCGTAAAGCATGACACATTGAACTATCGAGTAGTCATCAGCTTTGCTCTGCCAGACGTTCATAACATCTGGCATTGCTCCTGCAACAGGTTTGGCACCTAGCGGCGCTTTCAGGACGTAATTCTTCTGTGCAGCAATGAGGATAATCCTCAAGTTACGGACCCAGTCCGTGTAGTTGCTACCATCATCTTTAAACTTAGCTTTCTCTAGGAACGCATTAAAATTCAACGGGACAACGGCACGGGCCATCTATCTACAACAACATAGACATGCAAAATACTATCAGGTACTAAGTTCATGATAAATTAAAGTTCAATTAATCAAATTACTCAAGAACTCCCACTTAGATAGACATCACTCTAATCATCTAAGTGGTCACGTGATCCAAATCAACTAAACCATGTCCGATCATCACGTGAGATGGAGTAGTTTTCAATGGTGAATATCACTATGTTGTGTTGGAAATATGCCCTAGAGGCAATAATAAACTGGTTATTATTATATTTCCTTGTTCATGATAATCGTTTATTATCCATGCTAGAATTGTATTGATAGGAAACTCAGATACATGTGTGGATACATAGACAACACCATGTCCCTAGTAAGCCTCTAGTTGACTAGCTCGTTGATCAATAGATGGTTACGGTTTCCTGACCATGGACATTGGATGTCGTTGATAACGGGATCACATCATTAGGAGAATGATGTGATGGACAAGACCAAATCCTAAGCCTAGCACAAGATCGTGCAGTCCGTTTTCTAAGAGCTTTTCTAATGTCAAGTATCATTTCCTTAGACCATGAGATTGTGCAACTCCCGGATACCGTAGGAATGCTTTGGGTGTACCAAACGTCACAACGTAACTGGGTGGCTATAAAGGTGCACTACAGGTATCTCCGAAAGTGTCTGTTGGGTTGGCACGAATCGAGACTGGGATTTGTCACTCCGTGTAAACGGAGAGGTATCTCTGGGCCCACTCGGTAGGACATCATCATAATGTGCACAATGTGACCAAGGAGTTGATCACGGGATGATGTGTTACGGAACGAGTAAAGAGACTTGCCGGTAACGAGATTGAACAAGGTATCGGGATACCGACGATCGAATCTCGGGCAAGTAACATACCGGTAGACAAAGGGAATTGTATACGGGATTGATTGAATCCCCGACATCGTGGTTCATCCGATGAGATCATCGTGGAACATGTGGGAGCCAACATGGGTATCCAGATGCCGCTGTTGGTTATTGGCCGGAGAACGTCTCGGTCATGTCTGCATGGTTCCCGAACCCGTAGGGTCTACACACTTAAGGTTCGATGACACTAGGGTTATAGGGAATAGGTATACGTGGTTACCGAATGTTGTTCGGAGTCCCGGATGAGATCCCGGACATCACGAGGAGTTCCGGAATGGTCCGGAGGTAAAGATTTATATATGGGAAGTCCTGTTTTGGTCACCGGAAAAGTTTCGGGTGCTATCGGTAACGTACCGGGACCACCGGGAGGGTCCCGGGGGTCCACCAAGTGGGGCCACCGGCCCCAGAGGGCTGCATGGACTAAGTGTGGGAAGGGACCAGCCCCTAGGTGGGCTGGTGCGCCTCCCACAAGGGGCCCAGGGCGCAGGAAGGGGGGAAGGGGGAAACCCTGGGCTCAGATGGGCCTAAGGCCCACCTAGTGGTGCGCCCCCCCTCTCGCCCCCCTTGGCCGCCCCCCTAGATGGATCTAGGGCTTTCCGCACCCTTGGGGGGAAACCCTAGATGGGGGCGCAGCCCCTCCCCCTCCCCTATAAATAGTGAGGTTTTGGGGCTGCCATACACATGAGACCTCCTCTCTCTTGGCCCAGCACTACCCCTCTCCCTCCTCCTCCTCTCCCGCGGTGCTTGGCGAAGCCCTGCAGGATTGCCACGCTCCTCCATCACCACCACGCCGTCGTGCTGCTGCTGGATGGAGTCTTCCCCAACCTCTCCCTCTCTCCTTGCTGGATCAAGGCGTGGGAGACGTCACCGGGCTGCACGTGTGTTGAACGCGGAGGCGCCGTGGTTCGGCGCTTAGATCGGAATCAACCGCGATCTGAATCGCTACGAGTACGACTCCTTCATCCGCGTTCTTTCAACGCTTCCGCATCGCGATCTACAATGGTATGTAGATGCACTCCCCTTCCCCTCGTTGCTAGATTACTCCATAGATTGATCTTGGTGATGCGTAGAAAATTTTGAATTTCTGCTATGTTCCCCTACATGTTGATCATATCTACTATATGATTCACGCTCGACCTTTCGGTCTCAGTGTTCCGAGGCCATATCTGCATATGCTAGGCTCGTCAAGTTTAACCCAAGTATTCTGCGTGTGCAAAACTGGCTTGCACCCGTTATATGTGAACGTAGAGCTTATCACACCCGATCATCACGTGGTGTCTCGGCACGACGAACTTTCGCAACGTGCATACTCAGGGAGAACACTTATACCTTGAAATTAGTGAGAGATCATCGTATAATGCTACCATCGAACTAAGCAAAATAAGATGCATAAAGGATAAACATCACATACAATCAATATAAGTGATTATGGCCATCATCATCTTGTGACTTTGATCTCCATCTCCAAAGCACCATCATGATCACCATCATCACCGGCGCGACACCTTGATCTCCATCATAGCATTGTTGTCGTCTCGCCAACTATTGCTTCTACGACTATCGCTACCGCTTATTGATAAACTAAAGCAATTACATGGCGATTGTATTTCTTACAATAAAGCGACAACCATATGGCTCCTGCCAGTTGCCGATAACTCAGTTACAAAACATGATCATCTCATACAATAAAATTTAGCATCATGTCTTGACCATATCACATCACAACATGCCCTGCAAAAACAAGTTAGACGTCCTCTACTTTGTTGTTGCAAGTTTTACGTGGCTGCTACGGGCTGAGCAAGAACTATTCTTACCTACGCATCAAAACCACAATGATTTTTCGTCAAGTATGTGTTGTTTTAACCTTCAACAAGGACCGGGCGTAGCCACACTCAATTCAACTAAAGTTGGAGAAACTGACACCCGCCAGCCACCTGTGTGCGAAGCACGTCGGTAGAACCAGTCTCGCGTAAGCGTACACGTAATGTCGGTCCGGGCCGCTTCATCCAACAATACCGCCGAATCAAAATATGACATGTTGGTAAGCAGTATGACTATTATCGCCCACAACTCACTTGTGTTCTACTCGTGCATATAACATCTACGCATAAACCTGGCTCGGATGCCACTGTTGGGGAACGTAGTAATTTCAAAAAAAATCCTACGCACACGCAAGATCATGGTGATGCATAGCAACGAGAGGGGAGAGTGTTGTCTACGTAGCCTCATAGACCGTAAGCGGAAAAGTTATGACAACGCAGTTGATGTAGTCGTACGTCTTCACGATCGAACGATCCTAGTACCGAAAGTACGGCACCTCCGCGATCTACACACGTTCGGCTCGGTGACGTCCCACGAACTCATGATCCAGCAGAGTATCGAGGGAGAGCTTCGTCAGCACGACGGCATGATGATGGTGATGATGAAGCTACCGGCGTAGGGCTTCGCCTAAGCACTGCAACGATATGACCGAGGTGGATTATGGTGGAGGGGGGCACCGCACATGGCTAAGATCAATGTCTGTTGTGTGTTCTAGGGTGCCCCTTGCCCCCGTATATAAAGGAGCAAGGGGGAGGCAGGCCGGCCCTTGGGGCGCGCCAAGGAGGGGGAGGAGTCCTCCTCCTAGTAGGAGTGGGACTCCCCCTTTCCTAGTCCAACTAGGAGGAGGAAAGGGGAAGGAAGGAGAGGGAGAGAGGGAGGGAAAGAGGGGGCGTCGCCCCCCCCCCCCCTCCTTGTCCAATTCGGACTCCTCAAGGGGGGCGCGCGGCCAGCCCATGGCTCCCTCCTCTCTCTCACACACAAGGCCCATGTTGGCCCATTAGTTCCCCCGGGGGTTCCGATAACCCCCCCCCCCCCGAACTCATCCGGTGTCCGAATATAGTCATCCAATATATCAATCTTTATGTCTCGACCATTTCGAGACTCCTCGTCATGTCCGTGATCACATCCGGGACTCCGAACTATCTTCGGTACATCAAAACACATAAACTCATAATACCGATCGCCACCGAATGTTAAGCGTGCGGACCCTACGGGTTCGAGAACTATGTAGACATGACCGAGACATGTCTCCGGTCAATAACATCGGAACCTGGATGTTCATATTGCCTCCCACATATTCTACGAAGATCTTTATCGGTCAAACCGCATAACGATATACGTTGTTCCCTCTGTCATCGGTATGTTACTTGCCCGAGATTCGATCGTCGGTATCTCAATACCTAGTTCAATCTCGTTACCGGCAAGTCTCTTTACTCGTTCTGTAATGCATCATCCCGCAACTAACTCATTAGTCACATTGCTTGCAAGGCTTGTAGTGATGTGCATTACCGAGAGGCCCTAGAGATACCTCTCCGACAATCCGAGTGACAAATCCTAATCTTGATCTATGCCAACTCAACAAACACCATCGGAGACACCTGTAGAGCACCTTTATAATCACCCAGTTACGTTGTGACGTTTGGTAGCACACAAAGTGTTCCTCCGGTATTCGAGAGTTGCATAATCTCATAGTCATAGGAACATGTATAAGTCATGAAGAAAGCAATAGCAACATACTAAACGATCAAGTGCTAAGCTAACGGAATGGGTCAAGTCAATCACATCATTCTCTAATGATGTGATCTCGTTAATCAAATGACAACTCATGTCTATGGCTAGGAAACTTAACCATCTTTGATTCAACGAGCTAGTCAAGTAGAGGCATACTAGTGACACTCTCTTTGTCTATGTATTCACACATGTACTAAGTTTCCGGTTAATACAGTTCTAGCATGAATAATAAACATTTATCATGATATAAGGAAATATAAATAACAACTTTATTATTGCCTCTAGGGCATATTTCCTTCACCTAAAACCTTCACATTTCTTCAAGATTAACATCTCTAATAATTCCATTCGATTAGAAGATCCTCCCACCACATTTAGGTAGAAATAATACTAAAGAAATTACTAACTCCTTTATGGGTTCTTACACAGCACACCAACTAACTGAATCTCGTGAGCAAAGAAACAGACATAATAAGTTGTGCTACTTTCTCTCATAATCAATGATTTGAGGCAATTGAACTCACCCCGCATGTTGCTAGCATCATCGTATCATTGTCCTTTAACTTCCTTGTAAATCAAATTAGTTTGCGGCTGTAGAACCAATTGAACTATTTAGGTGCAAAGAAGTTGTTTATTTCACATAAATAAGACCAACAAAACTGTCTTTAGAATTCCACAACTATCAAGATACTGCAAGGCCACAACTATATGTTATTTGCAAGAAACAACTATGGACTCCTCAAGAAGCACACAACACACATTATTGTCATCTTATTTGAGAATAAATTGCACTATCACATATGCAAAACCTTGAGAGAGATATTCTAGACTTCGGGAGCCACCATAAGCGAATTCTTTGTGGCACCTTTTCCCATAGCCTTTCCTACAACTGGGCCATGCTTACCTAAGTCACAAACTTCCAAGATACTCCCTCCGTTTTTATTTACTCCGCATATTAGAGTTGACTGAAGTCAAACTTTGTAGAGTTTGACCAAATATATAGAAAAGATTATAAATATTTACAATAAATAATCTATATGATGTGGAAGTACATTCAACAATGAATCTAATGGTATTGATTTGTTATTGTATATGTTAACATTTTTGTCTATAAACTTTTTCAAAGTTTGCAAGTCTTGACTTTGACCAAAGCTAATATGCGGAGTAAATAAAAATGGAGGGAGTATTCCCTTTACTATGTGATTTCTTTGGCTCATTATGGACCTAAAAAAGATCCTTCAACAGCGGTCAATCAAGGCATTGAGTTGAATAAAATAGGAAATGTTGGAAGGTCCACTTTGAATCTAAATAGAAACATCAATGTGTTGATCTCTTTTCCTTAAAGCGACATAATTTTTAATTGCTTGATCATGGACACTACCGACATTACCTGCACACCTTGATTTCATGTTCTAAGAGCGAAAGCCTCATACCTAGTTTCTTTCTTGTGGCCACGGTCCATAGACAAGAAACAATAAAAACAATATGGTTTTTTCTTCTCTTCGTTGTTTTCAAGCCAACTCCCAACTTCATCAAACCAACCAAGATTGAGCCTTCTCCTTGTAGTCCCAAACTCCGAATATGGAAAATCAATTTCTCTTGGATGATAAGGTTTATTAACCGAGTACTTTCTTATTGTCACATCTTTCAAATTAGGATGGTAATGTTCTATCAATTTCCTATCACCTTGATCATATACGGACTTTCTTCTTCCCAGTTCATGTATTCTGGAGCATCTTGTGATGGGGATTTTCTTCTGAGAAGATACTTGTCCATAATGAATTACAACAAATACATGGAAAATGACTAAGTGAATGAAGTGTACCCTAATTAGAAGTTAAAACCCTAGCTAATGTCGAGGGTTTCGCTAAAACATGTATATTTTTGTGGGGTAAAATCTACTGGCTATAACCTATGAGTTCATACATGGCAAAATAACAAAGCAAATTCATAAAAAATAATTGTTGCAACTTACAAAAAAATAGGAAAAATAAGAAGAGGTCACGACCTAATTCGGTTAAGGTCTACTATAGTCTACAGATGGAAGATTAACAGGTTGCAGACAGAGTTGGAGATGGAATTTTGATGTGTCTGGAATCATCATGCGATCAATATGGCCGCCTGGGCTATGTGGTGTCGATGGGCATTGTGGCATTCCGCATCATCACGACATTCTATTGGCCTCCTTGGCATGTGGCATGGGGATTGAGGATCATGCTCCATTGCTCACCGATTTTGGACAACCAATCCCAAGCTCTGACCGTCACCAATTTAAATTTGAATTGGGATGGCTCACTAGAGAGGGATTTCATGACCTGGTTAAGAAAGTGTGGGCACGCCAGCCTCGCGGTAACACACCCATTCAACGATGGAATAATCGAATTCGCGCATTGCGTCGATTCCTTCGTGGATGGGCCAAGCATACTGCTGGCATCTACAAAAAAGAAAAATTGCGACTATCTACCTTAATTGATTCCCTTGATAAAATAGCGGAGGTGAGGCCTCTGTCTGCAGTTGAGATCGAGCAAAAAAGCAATCTAAACGAGCAGATAGCCCGCCTACTACGTGAGGAAGAGATTAAATGGTACCAACGTTGCAAGGCGGATTCGCTTGTGCAAGGTGATGATAATACGAAATACTTTCAAATGCTTGCCAATGGCAGACATAGAAAGAAACGCATATTCGCCCTTGACCAGGAGGAAGGCCGAATTGAGGGGGACGTACCACTTAGAACTTTTATTACTAAGTATTACAAACAGCTTTTTGGACCTTCAGCTGAATCAAATTTTCAGCTGGATGAATCCATTACTCATGACATTCATCAAGTTACGGAAGCGGAAAATGAATTCCTAACCTCCCCGTTCTCTGAGGAGGAAATTCGAACCGCGGTGTTTCAAATGGAACACAATAAGGCTCCGGGTCCGGATGGCTTTCCCGCAGAGTTCTATCAATGTTTTTGGGACGTCATTAAGGCAGACTTGGTTCAGTTGTTTAACCAACTGCATGCTGAAGACCTTGACATTTCTCGTTTAAACTTTGGGGAAATTATCCTATTGCCTAAGATGAAGGAGGCTAGTCGTATTCAACAATATCGTCTTTGCCTTCTGAATGTAAGTTTTAAAATCTTTACGAAGGTCGCAACTAATCGGTTGAACGGGGTGGCTGACCATGTCGTGAAACCCACTCAAACAGCATTTATGCAAGGCCGCAACATATTAGATGGAGTGGTCGTCTTGCACGAAACTGTACATGAGCTTCACCGAAAAAAGTTGAATGGTGTCATTCTTAAAATAGATTTTGAAAAAGCCTAGGATAAGGTTAAGTGGCCCTTTCTGTTGCAAACTTTGCACATGAAGGGGTTTTCACAAAAATTGTGTCGTTGGGTAGAGAGCTTTGTCTCTGGAGGCAGTGTGGCTATAAAAGTTAATGATGACGTTGGCAACTATTTTGAGACAAGGAAGGGGCTTCGCCAAGGGGACCCCGCTTCTCCTATTTTGTTTAACATTGTGGCCGACATGCTAGCTACCCTTGTTGAGCGGGCTAAGCTGGACGGTCGAATTAGTGGTGTTATTCCACACTTGGTAGAAGATGGTCTATCTATTCTACAATATGCGGATGACACTATTCTATTCATGGATCATGATCTAGATAAGGCAATAAATCTCAAGTTGCTCTTATGTGCTTTTGAGGAACTTTCTGGTCTCAAAATTAATTTTCATAAGAGCGAACTTTTTTGCTTTGGCGATGCTGCAGAATCAACACCTGAGTATGCTGAGATTTTTGGATGCCAGCTCGGGCAGTTTCCGATTCGATATCTGGGTATTCCCATACACTATCGGCGCTTAACTATCGCTGAGTGGAAACATGTGGAAGAGAGACTTGAGAAACGCTTAGCCAGTTGGAAGGCCAAGCTCTTGTCTTACGGGGGACGATTGATCTTGATCAATTCAGTTCTAAGCAACATGGTTTTATATATGTTGTCATTCTTCCACCTACCGAAAGGGGTTCTCCAGCGACTAGACTACTTTAGATCCAGATTTTTTTGGCAATGCGATAACGAATCCAAGAAATATCGACTGGCTAGGTGGAGCGTATTATGCAGACCTAAAAGTCAAGGGGGGCTGGGAATCCAAGACCTTGAGATTAAAAACATTGCTCTTCTCAGCAAATGGGTTTACAAACTACTCACTGAGAATGGAGTATGGCAGGAAATCATTCGCAACAAGTATGTGGGATCCAATGCCATTTCTCAAGTTCATTGAAAACCTGGGGATTCGCATTTCTGGAGTGGTGTGATGAAGGCCAAGGAATTATTTTTCCAATTTGGGACCTTCTCAGTTAGGGACGGTTCTCAGGTTCGATTCTGGGAAGATATCTGGCTAGGGAATAACCCACTAATGGTGCAATATCCGAGCTTGTATAGGATTGTTAGACATAAATTCGTCACAATCAAACAAGTTTTAGGACAAGAAAACCCTGATATTTCTTTCCGTAGGGACCTTTTTGGCCCTCGCCTGGCAGCATGGAATGAATTACTCACTCGCCTGGAGGACATTCAACTGTCAGGTGAGCCGGACATTTTTTGATGGAACTTGCATCAGAATGGCAAATTTTCAGTAAAATCCATGTATGATGCAATGGTTCATTGTGATGTTCCAGTTGATAACAGGAAATTGTGGAAGCTCAAAATCCCTCTAAGAGTGAAGATTTTCCTTTGGTTTCTTAACAGAGGAGTCATCCTAACTAGAGACAATCTGGCACGACGAAACTGGCATGGTTCCGAGACATGTGTCTTTTGCCAACATGACGAGTCTATTAAACACTTATTTTTTGAGTGCAAGTTCGCTCGGGCGGTTTGGGCCATAGTTCAAGTAGCTTCGAATCTATACCCACCACGTAGTGCACGGAACATGTTCGGCAACTGGTTGCGGGGTATTGATAAACAATTTTCTGCACATATTCTTGTGGGAGCGGCGGCCTTATGCTGGCACTGTGGCTTACCAGGAATGATGTGATTTTTAATAACAAATGTGTCTCATCTCCTATGCAGGTTATTCATGTGTGTACACGATGGCTCCGTACTTGGTCTATCCTGCAGAGGCCGGAGGACAGAGACCTTTTTATGATGGCGTCTACACGGCTAGAGCATACGGCCAGGGAGGTTTTCTACCCCATGGATGGCGGTGTGACCTACGGATAGGATATGCCACTCCTTAGGCTGGACATGTTTTTTTGATTGGCATTGTATCAAATTATTTTTTGCTTTTAGGGTACTCTGGACTTTTTTGGCTGTGTGCATCTAGCTATGCAGAGGCCGGGCTTCCTTTCGATGCGATTGTATCACCTCAATATATCTATTCAATGAAATGTCCTTTATCGGAAAAAAATGTACCTACGTACGCACCTATGGGAAGCAAATCAAGCGATCGAAGTTAGCACCAAAGGGTGAAGATTTTATCTAGTAGGAGATGATAACATTTTCCCCTAAAGATGGAAAATATGTCCACCTAGTTTTATTAATTTGCAAATTCTTTCTCATCGAGTTTTAAAATGAAATTGGTTGATATCATGATGATATTAGGTAGTATAGATATTTTATGGAGGAAGTTGATCGTTGAAATGGTAGTAGATACTGCAGAGTTAGAAACAATCAATTGTTTTTCAAAATCAGATGTTGAAGTTCTCAAAATCCGCCATTCCTTCAAGAAAAACTAAGGACAAGCCCTATCTCAGTATCATTTCTATTTTCGGGAGCAGAGTTTAAAATAATCAAAATGCAACCATGGAACCCCGTATCTTTCAATTTGTTGGAAAACTCGTTGTCTATTGGGAATAATCAATATACTTTTAATGTGAATCTTCGGACGGACTGTCCGGGACCAGACCGAGTTCACCTGGGCATGGCTCCGACGCTGACGTGGACTATACCACGCTGGCAGCCTCCACCCGTGCTGAAGCCAAAATATATACAAGCTTCAGGCCTAGATTGTTCAGATAGCTGCCTACGCGCATAACTGGGCCAAAGGCCCATGTATCTCTCCCTTTAGCACCCAACTTACCCTTTCATGTGTGGGGCTATAAATACTTCGCCCCCTCCTCTCGAGGGTTAGACAAGTGACCTAGATTTGGCTAGAGAGCTTGTCTCCAATGTACCTCCCCTTGTAGGATCAAGACCTCCCATTTGAAGAAAACTGCCCATGGAGTGCAAGACATCTACTTTGTGGGGAAGATGTCCGAAGCCACCCTTGAGGTGATGGCTCATGGAGAACAAGGCCACCTTGCAAGGTGAAGACTCCGCGGAGTACCTCTGTATCCGCGGAACCGGGAAGAACCTCCACCTTTGTTCTTGTTTTCCCTTGTGTTTGTGACAAATCATTAAAATTGTGTGGTGTGGATTTACGGTTGTAAGAGGGTTGTTGATTCGAGTTCAGTTCTGGAAGTTTGCACACTTGTTCTTCGTTGTTGGTTCTTGCTACGTCAGATAGGCTCCCCTAGTTATCATCCTTGTTCTTCGTGTTCTTCCTTGTTCCCTCCTCTCATTCGTGAAGATCGGGCTACCCTAGAGGTTCTCCCCTCACCAAAGAATGCCAGGATGATTAAGGATGATCAATGTGCCTAGGGAGAAGAAGTGTCATTGGCTCCAAGGAGGAAGTTTTAGTTGAAGACTCCTCTCCTAATGATGATACATATTTTAAAAAAAACATTCAGTGACAAGTTTAGCTGGAAAACAGAGGATCCCCCGACACGAATTCTAAAGAAACTATTATAATGATTATGGAAAATTAGCATGTGCTAGGTTTGCACACCATGCGGTGGTCTCTGAAACTGAAGCAATGCAATTAATAAGGATGGCATACCCAGACATCTATTCATTTTCATAGACATGTATTAATTTTCTTCAACTGTACGCACATGTAAAATAATTTCAACTGCACACACGAGTAAAATAAAGCATAGGAGAGTTATATACGCACAAGTAAATCAAAGTAGTACCCAGACAATACAATGCAATTGCAATTAAAAAGGATGGTGTACCCAGACATGTATTCATTTTTTTCCCTACTTCTGATCAAATACAAAGAAGCATCTTGAGGTGTTTAACAAACGGTATCAATAAAGGTTCCGCCAGGTCCGGAGAGCATTCAAGATCATTCCATACACAAATAGTACATTCAATACACAAATAGTACATTCAAGATCATTACTATACCCAACAACAAATTACTCAGAATCCACAAACCACAATACAACATATTGTACAATTCCTTAGTTCATCTTGATTGGGAATTGACAGAAGGTAGCACCTTTACTAATGCTCAAATGACAACAGTATCCAGGAAAGAACAGAAATGGGCATGTGCTAGGTTTGCACACCACAGACGATGGTCTCTGAAACTGAAGCTATTAGCCCCTGCTGCCAGCTACCTCCCCCTCCAGACCATACATGCTTCAGCTTGCATTTGCATAAGATAAAAATGAAGTCAAGTACCGAACCTCTACAGGTACCGACTGCCATCTTCTTTCATGCTTCCATTCTGTTGGCGCCAAAACGGGTGCTCTCAGATCAGGGGTTCATCGGGGCTGCAGGTCCATGGGTGGCCAAGGACACCATTTGACAGCATTTGCTGCTAGATCTAAGTTTGCTCAGGTCAAAGCATGAAGGCTGGCAGAAGCTTTTTGGTGCAATAGCAAACACGCCCATATCATAAAAGGTAACAGATTCATCGGCAGTTCTATGTGAATCGGCCTCGAGAATTTCGTCCAGAAGCTGCTAATGTTGTCCCTGCAAACCTGCTGCCATCCAAAGGTTTCATGGATTTATATGCAAATGTGCTCAGATCAGGAGGACTGTCAGCGGTTCTTATAGCTGTAGGAGACAATTTGCTCTGCTCAGAGCGACTAGCAGTAGTCGTGGGTCGGTATGCAAATGTGCTCAGATCAGGACTGTCTGCAGTTCTTATAGCTGTAGAGAATTTGCTCCGTTCAGGACGACTAGCAGTAGTCGTGGGTGTGTATGCAAATGTGCTCAGATCAGGAGGACTGACAGCAGTGCCCACTGCTTTACGAGTGTTCTTGCTTTGATCAGGACAACCACCAGTAGTAGATCTTGCCGGTGCATCTTTATCGGTGACCTTCCCCAGATCAGGAAGAAAAACAGGGCTGTGTGCAAACGCGCTCAGATCAGGAGGACCATCGGCGCTATTCGAGGCATCACTTCTGGATCTGCTTTGTGAACGATGACCTCTCGCGGTCTTCTTAGCCGTACACCGGAGGTTCTGTTCCGGGGGTCTGAGAATAGATCTGTGACAAAATAACTGTGCCGTTATATATTCACTCATGGATGAAACCAGGTCACTTCCATGTACTGATAAGTAAATTGTGTATATGCACAAGTTATGAAGCTGCATACCTCACAGAAAGGGTATTCTTCACATCCTTTAAAGGAGCACGAAGGCCACTGGCACGGGAGCCTGCGTATCTGAAAGACGATATCAGTGCAGCAAACTTATCCATCGATTTCTCCGCAATGCCACTGTAATTATTCACATGGGAAACATTGCATCCGAATCTTCCTTCAGAATTTGTGTCGATGTCATCAAGGGAATCAGTACCACAGCCTGCAATAATTTCAGACATTACACAGATTGCTCTCTAAAGATCAAGACAGATTGTAATAAAAAAAGTGTTAAATGGTACATAAACGATATAATACAGGAAGAATTGCATGGAAAATGAAGATTGAGAAGCATCTAAACTGAATTTACTTTAAAGCGGTAACCTTGGTTGAATTGGTTTAAAAAACCAAGCTTGAATAAATGACTGAAATGCTTAACATTCCTTGTGACCAAGAATAACAATTAACAAATGAGGAAAGTTTAATATGTCATACAAAAAACATTCCATGGAATGATAATCAAGCTGCCAAGTGAAATATCCACCAAACTGCATGCATGTAACAAGCAAAGGACAAACAGAGGCTGATGTTACTTGCAATCCTTTTTAGTCATATTATCTTCATATCCAACATAGCAATGGAACAAGGAACAGGTTCAAATTATCAAAAAGAAGAAACAAAGGCAAAATAAAAACAAGGTAGAACTATTACCTTCATCAACTGCTGGACTGTCATGTGAACTAGTTGGCGGCAATGTTTCCTGCACAAACAGCATATCAGATACCAGCTAGTACCACAGTAGAACTACTAGGCTAGCTGCCATGTAATGATAAGTAGAAATTAAAACAATCATTTACGTCTTCAAAATTTTGGGGATCCCAAAGTTTTCTTCTCTTCACAACACCTCCAGGGTTCCCCGGTTGAACTCCAGAAAGAGTGGAAGTGCCAGTCTCGGCGTTATCATCATCATCATCAAACTGGTTTTCTGCTTGATTTGTGAAAACCCTCTTATCCTTCTTGAAGTATGAACTCCTTACAGTAGGAGCCACATAACTTTCAGCATAATGTGGCACTGGTCTCAATGGCTCCGTGTTGTGAGAAACTAATGATGGATCTGCTATCCCAGGCGAAGTCCCTAGAAACATAAAACAGGCGCATATGAAATACTGAAATCAGTCCCAAGATGGTTAATGTTGACTCTCCATGAATAAAGAAACTATCACATGACTTCTGGATTAAGTTGCACATCAACTACAGAAATTAGAGATCTTACTCTCTAAGCAAGGACTTATTGGCATTGGACTTGTGTTGCAATAACTGACCTCAACCTGAAAAGACAAGCAAGACACAAGGACAAGAGAAATATGTTCGCAGTAAGAAGGTAGGACTAAGAGAGCATTGCAAATGTTTACGCAGTACAGTAATAAGAAATACCTCTGCATCTTCAATGCGTTGATCCCTAGAAAGAGGACCATTGCCAATATCACGAGAACTACAGTGTGGTGAAACACTATCTGAATCATCCCAGGGGAAGGCACGACCAGTACTACATTGAGAAGCATCAATTGAATCATCTCGAGGAGGTTCAGAGCTAAAATGCTCAGAACTATACTGAGAGAATTGAATATTATTCATTGGCAAGCTAGTGTCTTCAATTGAATCAGGGGTGCCAGAGTGTTCAGTCTGAGGGCTCGGCAAAGAAGATTCATTCAACATTTTTTGCTTGGGTGTAACCTTAGGTGCCCTGAACTTCCGTTTTGCCTCAAGCGATGCTAAGCCTTCTAAAGGTTAAGGATAGTGCAATGGGTAGTTAAACAGTGTGAATAAAGGATGCAAATTAGCCCAATCAACAAGACAATATGGACAATAACATACTACATTTCGTACATCGCCTTTACCTGCCAAAATATTTGGGGTGGTGCAGTAAGAAAACTGTTCAAATGATCTAATCAGGTATTCAGGTTTCAAAAACCAAAAATTAACAAGATTCTTGTCCAAGGCAATTCATAAATGTGAATTATATACACGCATCTAGGAGCTCACTTTAGTAAAGTTAAATCATCCAAAGTTTTCTTGAATAAAATTAAGATGCATTGAGAGGATACAGAAGTAATTTGTCAATATGTTTTTCTGCACAGGCAATTCTAGCCTCTTCTTTCCATTTGAAGGAATAATAGACTCCTTGACCGGATAACCTTTATCAGCAGCAGGTGCACTGGAAGGAATGCTGGCCTGCAAGATATGTATGCGCAAGGCAGAAATCTCAATAAGATAATCAAGAACGAAGACACAACTACATGTTGGTAGTTTGCACATCCTGCACTATAACTAAGTACATGCTGGTATAATATTTGATAAACAAGTGACAAAAGTTACTTACTTCTACTTCTGTAAGATGATGGTAGTACATTTAGTAAGAGGCGCCAAAAATACATGACAACTTATATTTACTTCCATTCTTTTGTTTTAGTGAGGAACCTTGTCTATTTTATAACTAAATATTTTTGTTATCCCCCCTTTTCATATCTTCCATGCTGGGCTAGTGTAATGTTATTCTCAAGACTTCCTTTACTTAATCAATAAAGAGAACGTTGTTAAAATTCAGAAAACATTTCTAAAAAGCCCTCATATTTGGTGTTATTCATGAAATTGCATCATGCTTTGTTTGTGCATGCACATGCTTTTACATGCACAAGGCTCCTCAGAAGAGCGGGGTGAATTACATTAGGAGCAAAGCACCAGCAAACTAAAACGGCAAATTAGTAAAGCATATGAGAGAAAACAAGCATAACTTTCCCAGAACTGTAGATTGACACAAAAAATCTTGTGGAAGACAAAAACCTGACAAGAACAGCACAGAAGGAAACAGAGAGTACCTCAAATGGTTCCTTTGTAAGTGGATCAATTTCCCCTAGAGCAATACCTTTAACAACAGCCTGTGGTAACCATGTATAAACTAATTAAGGAAATGCTCTAGTGCATGAAAGTAGAGTTCCTTCAGGAGGTAAAACGATTTGGAATTACTGAGTAATATGGTGTCATGAAACCCTTAGCTTATTTTCAAATTCGCTTGTATTCAATGGTCATTAGAAGGAATGGACGAATGATGAAAAAGATCGATGTATGAAGTGTATAAACATCAGCTTATCATATTTATATAATATCTAACTATAAAAATATAAGTTTACAAAGGATATGGGCCCAGAAAGTCGTCTTCGCTGAGGTCATGAGGAATGCCAGACAAATGAACAATATCTTCTGTCGCAGGATCATAGACCCTTTGAAACTGAAATGCCCATATTGCCTTCTTGAAATTCTCTTCATATTGAGGTGGAACAGAAACAGCACTGTACCTCAGGTGCTTGATTACCTGAAAAAACATGCATTCCATTAACTTCCATCACACTAAGAACTCGTCATTTATTGATCACTGGGTTGCATGACTAGTTTAAACAGAAATCTCATTTGTAACATTTGGTTGTATGTTGAATAACTATAAGATAATAAGATAATAGCTTCATAAAAGTTGGATCAGTCAACCTTTTGTTTTGCCTGTAGTAGCCATGTCTTGAACTATTTATTCTGCTTGCGCATTATGCACATTTATCCTTATTAGGTCTGTCTTATCTTGTAGGGACAACTGTGCTACACATGTTTTCTGTTTTTTCTGTGGGTTTTTTACTATTTTTTATGTGTATTGAAGGTAGTATATTGAATAGACAGAGAGAAGACAGGATTTACCTTCTCATGACTCTTAAGTTTTTGGATGAGTGCATGAGCACGTTTGACACCCATTCCCGGCAAGGATGGAAGATAGTCACAGCCACTTAAAATACACATCTCTAGTAACATCTGTTTCGTGAATCCATTTAAGTCCAGCTCCCTGTTTTGTTCCAATCGCGTTATCTGGAATTCAACACCTTGCCCAAATTTGTCCATCTTGAAAATAATCTGCACATTACAATAAGATACATAAAAATGAGAGAATACAAGTAATGTTCTCAGAGGACAAGCTCAGAGAACGGCGGTTATTCAACTGCCAAAACATGATACCAAGATAATCTTTCCTGCTTATAAAAGTTGGAGCCAGTGGTGAGTTCACATGTGGGACCAACAATCTTCACTAATAAACAAATGCACCTCTACCAATATGTGGGATGAGCAACCTTCTAAGAGACATATATAAACAAATGTACTTTTACTCACATGTGGGACCTGACATAAATAAACAAGTACACTGCTACTTTCATATGAGACCAACACTGATAGAAGACACAAATAACAAAAACCTGAAATGCGGCTCCAACTCAAATATATGCTTATGTTTTCAGTTTCTCTTACCAACCAAGTTCCTCCAATTCTATATCACAGAAAAAGAGAGTGAACAAATTGTAATTCCAAAGCGACGATAGATTTTGTCCTCCTACCCAATCCACGACCTTGTGCAGTCAACTTACTACTGCCTATTCTCATATGTTTAAACATCCGAAATGTTGTGTCTTCTAAATGACCTACTATGATCTCTTAAGATTCTCCAATGCCGGCCGCATGATCTTTCATGTATTTTTGCTCTTTTTAATCATGAACTGTGCGCAAAGGATGCAGAACAATATTAACGGTTTTCTAAGCCAGTGGCCTAACTCCTCATGTTTTATAGTTTCGTAGCAACGCACGGGCATTGTGCTAGTAAATAGAAAGGTTATGGTATATGTTGAGGGCTGAGGAGGGGATTGTAATAGTGTGCTTACTCTAGAACAGCCAAATGGTATCAAATCTGAATCCTCGGTAATTACAGCGTCAACAAGTTTGTTGACAGATAAGAATGTCATTTGTGCATCTGCTTCGTAAGGTGCAACAATATAATCAACCTTTTCTTGCTTCAGTACCTGCATTGCATGTTTAAAGACAATTTACAGAAATCAAACCAAACATTCTCACTCTGTTAGAACCTACTTTAAATAGGTGGTAACAAGTTGGTAATATAACATGGAATTTACATCCGTACCTGGATCAGTTCTAAAGCAATTTTAGGTGTAATATCAACAGCTTTCTGGTAGCAGTCGAAAGCAGCACGGGAATTCCCAGCTGCTTCATGTTCCCTGGCACGCTCAAGATTTTCCTTTCGTGACCTGAATGATTGCATGATTAGCATCCAGTAAATAATACTGTAGAATGATGACTGCATAGAGACAACAAAAACTGCAGAGCCCCTTGACCGATTCAACATTAGGTAATAATATTACAACTGCACTACATAGGTAGAGAGCCCCAGATGACCACAACACTAGCTCATATGCAAAGAAACTTCTAAATGCATAACATTGTTGAAAGGTAATGCAAATGTCCCCTGACAGCTGAAACACACTAGACTATTACCCTCAAAGAAGAGCATACCTTGCACGTTTGATCTCTTGTTCGCTCTTCATTGGCAGAAAGCCTCCATCAAATACAAGAATTGGCTTCACGCCATGGTGCCGCAACAAGTTGACCCTATGCATGCAGTACTCAATATGCCTGGTTCAAATTCAAGGTGCAAAACACAGGTGAATTTATGGTGCTGCACTCAGGATGTGATGGTGAATTGCAGTTGTACATAACTCTATGGTCCTCTGCACTATGATTCGGTGACAAATGAAAGTCAACTGCATCAGGAAACTACGGTATAAGAAGACAATGATGCAAAGTTAGTACTTATAGAACTTTCCATACGTAGATCTCACCAACAAAATTTCTACGAATTAACATGGAGGACTTTGTAACTAAAGCAGGACCAAATCTTCCCCAGATATGTTTCTCGTATATATATCCAACTTATAGATACAACAATTCTTGGCACTGGGACAGATGGGGAAATTCAGTTTAAGGGTACAACAGAACAAATGAAGCGCGTCTCGTTTCAGCAATCCTGTGAGAAACAACACAAACAAGGCCCCCCATTTATCCTTCATCTGGAACGGGATTCGCCGGTTGGGACACCAACCCAATCAAGAAATCATGGCGGGACGGTCACTATTCGAGAGGCTGCCAATCCGTTGAGGGATTGGGGGCGAAATGCATTGCAAAGGAATAAACTTCCTCGATCCGTCGATTAGGATTCGGCAATGTGGGGAACGGATCAGGAGACCCTATCGTGGTCAAAACTAGTTTTTCGCCGGTCCAAGAAAGGGGCGGGGCGAGGGGGGAGAGGAACCTGGTGGTGGGGATGCCCTTGCAGAGGCGGTCGCCGCAGGAGAGGGCGCCCTTGTGGAGCCAGGAGTAGGTGTCGACGGCGACCGTCTGCCCCCTCAGGTCCTCCACCCTGATGGGCGCCATTATCGACTTGAGCTGCGGCAGCAAACCCTGGATCCCCATCGCCGCCGCCGCCGCCCCGCTATCTGTCCCTCCCTCGCTCTCTCTTCCGCTCTTGTAAATGGCGTGGGCTTTTCTGGAAAAAGAGAGGGTAGAGCGGGAAGCAAGACGGGCGGAACCGCGGAAGGAGGGAAATGAAGCGCCCAACACACTCGCCTTTTCTTTCCTTTTTCTGTGTTGTGGTAGATTCGTAATTCATCCACGCGGTTTGTTCTTTTTTAATTTTATTTTTTCATATAAAAACATTCTGGTCCGACCGTTTAGCACAGCGATAATCCTCAGTTGTAATCTACTCCCTCTGTAAACTAATATAAGAGCGTTTAAGCTAATAGTGTCATGGTGTCAAGGTCTTGAATGTCAGGGTGGCGGCCCTGGTGGTGGTTCCGCGGTGCTCATGGGCAGAGTCCGTGGCTCGGTGCTGGCCGGTGGCCACGGCCATGTGGGTGGTATTGTCGGTGGCGGTGAGTGTTGGTTGGGATGAAAACCTAATCTATATTTGGACGGACCTGCCTTTAAGAAGGGAACGACCTTCGCCATTGCAGCTCTCATTGCCCGTCGTGTTGCTCCAGGGGAAACTCTGATTCTCGGGTCGAGCGGTGGCGGCGCTCTGGTGTCGTAACCTTTCTGAAGGTGTCGTCTTGGAGCACACGGTTTGTCGTATGCGGCTTCATCTCTTCATGGTGGCGTGTTCACGGTTGAGGACTCATGTTGCTCTTGTGGTACTGGGGGTGGTGTTGCTGCGTTCAGCGCCTATGTATCCTGCCTTGGGTGTATGCGTGTGTTGTGATGGCATGCGTTTGTACCTGGGTTGTGGTTAGTCGTTGCTTTATATATAAAGGGGGCGAAAGTCTTTTTCGGTATAGTGCCGCCCCCTAATTTTCTTATCCCTATCCTTAGAAAGGACATAATTATTATTGAATAAAGTGGCCCCAAAAATCGGAAAAGATGGTCTTATGCCTCTTCCAATGCATAGGTGCATGCTACGGGATAGTAACACCTACTTCAACTAGGATTGGCGCGGGGAAGAAAAAGAAGGCAGGGAGAGGGACATGAATAATGTTCACGATGATCATTTCATACCCCACACACACACTGCACGCGCATAAGTAGCTGACTGTTACAAGCCACATGGGCTCGAGTGAGATAGCCAAAACTAACCCATGGGTCAGGCCCAGGTCGTTGTATACCCCTCCTCTTAAAGAACAGCTCGCCCTCGACTGTTCATCATCACCCTCTCGTCATTGCAGCCATAGCATTGTATCATTCCCGGTTAGTCATTAACAAAGGTAATCCACTCCATGCAATCTTCAAAGCCATGTGTGTGTTGCCTCCTACTTGAACCGAGCGGGACTGGAGCACTTAAGCTGGCTTGGACGTCTTGTCACTAAGGAGGAGAAAATAACCCGAGGTGTCTGAATCAGGGGTCGGTGGATCTGCAGATTTGAGTAAAGAAACGTGTACCACGGGATGGATTTTGCTTGATGCTGGTAACACCAAGCCATAGGCCACCTCACCCACACAAGTTGTGATCCGGGAGGGTCCAAAATACTTGACTTCCAACTTGTGACTGGAATGGCAAACAACCGATTGTTGAAGATATGGTTGGAGCTTCAGAAATGCCCAATCTCCTACCTAAAACTGCATGTCTGAACGATGGTTATCTTCTTGAGATCTCACACGTTGAGCTCGCAGCAGTGTTCTTGAATGAGCATGCAACAGTGTTCTTGACCCAAAGCCTTTAGTCCCAAAGAAGTTGGGGTAGGCTATAGGTGAAACAGACATCTCATTTTTATTGATCTGGTATTGGAACAAGAAAGGGTATCCCGCACCTATTTCCCCATAGGTGACCCTGGGTGTCGAACCCACGAGAGGAAGACTCCCTTGAAGCGATGGTCTCTAGCAAGCTTTTGCCAAAGTGTCAAATCCAGCTTTTGATCGGATCAACAAGCAACTAGTGATTCAAACACTTATAATAAAAAGAAGGTGCAGGGATGAGGTCTTAATGCTTACAACCATGTATTGGTGTTGGGATAAAAATGATATTAGATTGTGCTTGGGAAGTCACCCATCAAGAGGTGCTTGCTTCGTTTGGAATGGGGGATGTGTCCAAATTACATCTTGACCGGCACGAGTCTTGCATCAAAAATCAGTTGTCGTACCGAAGGCCCTATCCGTTTTGCAGGGTTGCCCCGATAATTAATATAATACACTACTGGAATCAGCTTCTTTGTTGTCCGCCATGGCAGACGGCAAAGGCATAGATCCCGGATGGCAAACTCCTTTGCCGTCAGCCAGCGGACGGCAAAGCGTCCGTCTGAACACGTGCCAGCAAAGGCCTTCTTTGCCGTCTACTTCTCAGAAACGGACGGCAAAGGATTGTGTCGTCCGCCGTCCGAGGCCAGCGGACGGCAAAGAGAACGGACGGCAGTGGGGTGGGGTGAGAGCCGTTAGGGGGTTAACAGCGCTCTTTGTCGTCCGCCAGCGGACGGCAAAGAGCAAAGAGCTTAGCTAGGCCAGCACTAGGAAGCTGCCACGTGGCAAGCTATGCCGTTTGTAAGCAGACGGCATAGATGGCCCTCTTTGCCGTCTGCTAGCAGACGGCAAAATGACCAAATAGGCAGCCAGTGTTCCCAGTTTGTACAGGTAACTGCCACGTGTCCTCTTTGCCATCTGCTAGCGGACGGCAAAGCTCTTCGCCGTCCGCTAGCAGACGGCAAAGAGACTATATATCCCCTATTTTTATTTAAATCCATTTAATTAGACATGGTTTCAAACACAGATATACATGCATACATATCCAACATATCCAACAGCATATAACAGCATGTCCAACAACATATTTCATCAAATCCAACATATATATCCAACAACATAGTTCAACAAAGTCCAACATATCCATATATACATAACCAGAAACAAGTTTCCAACAACATATCCATATAGACATACATATCCAAACAAGTTTTCATAAACAACAAGGAAGCACCAGAAGAATAGTACACTCCATGAATCCAAGCTTCCTCATGTAAAGCAAATCTGCAAATTGGGAAAGATGAAAGTTAGAAGAAGAAGAAGAAGAAGAAGAAGAAGAAGACTAGCTAGAAGAAAAGGAAGAGGATGAAAAGAAGAAGAATATTGGAGCTAACCTAGCTAAACTTGGTCATTTTTTATCTCACCTAGCTAATTATGCCATTTTTGACCTAACTAAGCCCATTGTGTCATTTTAGAGGACAACAAGCTAAGTATATGACATTTATGAGATTAGCAAGGTTATTATGCCATTTACGAATAAAAACAAGTAAGAGGAGGAAAAGAAGAACAAGAACAAGAAGAAGAAGAACTTCTTCTTCTTCTTTTCTTCCTATTCCTTCTTTCCTTCCTCTTCCTTGATTTTCTTCATCTTATTATGTCATTTGTGGACTAAATAGGTTAAATTATGTCAAAAATGGACTAAACGGGCTAAATAAGAAGAAAAATACCGTTATCACGGAGGTGTAGGAAAAATTGAATACCTCACATTACTAATATTACTCTGAATCATCTATATATGCTCCGGGATCATTAAATGCATCATCATCATCACTATCACTGACGTGCTCATCATCATCATCAATAAATGCATCAACATGTGGAAGGCCTCCTTTACGTAATCGTTCAAGCATTGACAGGTCATCTGCAGCAGTAACTTCTTCTTGTTCCGGCTCTTCTTGTTCCGGCTCAAGGGTGAAGTCGGATTCACTATCGTTGTCTACTTCAATGTTCTGGGGTGGAGTAGAGCGGTTCTTGAAACGCTTTTTGGAAAGACGTGTTTCTTGGAAGAATTCTCCTTCGTCATATGTGTCTTGGTTAATGTGAGGTTCATAATCCTCTTCATTGGGGGGAGGTGGTCTAACACGTGGCGGCACTTCATAAACGACATCCCAACCACTGAGATTTGGATCACTTTGACAGGCCCACGGTAGATAGAAAACTTGGGTTGCCTGTTGAGCCGTAATATAGACATCGGGAACATCCAAATGGGTGCTTTGTTTGATTTCGACTAGCCCTATATGTTCATGAGTCCTTCTGGTCTCCCTCGGCTGGAACCAATAACATCTAAAGACTACGACGTTTGGTGGGTTTTCACCATAGAATTGAAGTTCATAAATTGCTTCAACTCTTCCATAATACTCGATATCTTCTTCGCCGATAGCAGAGACACAACAATTTGTAGGCTTTCGGTCGGCCATAGATAGCTCTTTGGCAGGTACGAAAGCGATACTCGTTGATGTCGTATTTGTCAAATGATCGGACCTTATAGTCAAAACCTTTAGCTACCTGTCTCAATTCGGCATCCATAATCTCTGAATTAGCCTACATGTTTAATACGAAAGGATTGTTGCATTAGTCGCAAATTAGCCAAAGAAATGAAATGGTCTAATGGAAATTACCTTTTTTTGAACCAAGAGATGAAACCGGGATATTCGCCTCCTGATACGTCTCCAACGTATCTATAATTTATGAAGTATTCATGCTATTATATTATCCGTCTTGGATGTTTATGGGCTTTATTATGCACTTTTATATTACTTTTGGGACTAACCTATTGAACCAGAGCCCAGTGCCAGTTTCTGTTTTTTCCCTTGTTTCAGTGTTTCGAAGAAAAGGAATATCAAACGAAGTCCAAACGGAATGAAACCTTCGGGAAAGTTATTTTTGGAAAGAAAGCAATCCGGGAGACTTGGAGTGCATGTCAGGGTATCAACGAGGAAGGCACGAGGCAGGGGGCGCGCCCACCCCCCTGGGCGCACCCTCCACCCTTGTGGGCCCCTCGTGGATCCCCTTACCGACTTCTTTCGCCTATATATACCCATATACCCTAAAACCTTCTGAGAGCATAATAGATCGGGAGTTCCGCCGCCGCAAGCCTCTGTAGCCACCAAAGACCAATCGGGACCCTGTTCCGGCACCCTGCCGGAGGGGGGATCCCTCACCGGTGGCCATCTTCATCATCCCGGCGCTCTCCATAACGAGGAGGGAGTAGTTCACCCTCGGGGCTGAGGGTATGTACCAGTAGCTATGTGTTTGATCTCTCTCTCTCTCTCGTGTTCTTGATTTGGCACGATCTTGATGTATCGCGAGCTTTGCTATTATAGTTGGATCTTATGTTTCTTCTCCCCCTCTACTCTCTTGTAATGGATTGAGTTTTCCCTTTGAAGTAATCTTATCGGATTGAGTCTTTAATGATTTGAGAATACTTGATGTATGTCTTGCCGTGCGTATCTGTGGTGACAATGGGATATCACGTGATTCACTTGATGTATGTTTTGGTGATCAACTTGCGGGTTTCGCCCATGAACCCATGCATAGGGGTTGGCACACGTTTTCGTCTCGATTCTCCGGTAGAAACTTTGGGGCACTCTTTGAAGTACTTTGTGTTGGATTGAATAAGATGAATCTGAGATCGTGTGATGCATATCTTATAATCATACCCACGGATACTTGAGGGACATTGGAGTATCTAGGTGACATTAGGGTTTTGGTTGATTTGTGTCTTAAGGTGTTATTCTAGTATGAACTCTAGGGCTGTTTGTGACACTTATAGGAATAGCCCAACGGATTGATTGGAAAGAATAACTTTGAGGTGGTTTCGTACCCTACCATAATCTCTTCGTTTGTTCTCCGCTATTAGTTACTTTGGAGTGACTCTTTGTTGCATGTTGAGGGATAGTTATATGATCCAATTATGTTATTATTGTTGAGAGAACTTGCACTAGTGAAAGTATGAACCCTAGGCCTTGTTTCCTAGCATTGCAATGCCGTTTACGCTCACTTTTATCATTAGTTACCTTGCTGTTTTTATATTTTCAGATTACAAAAACCTATATCTACCATCCATATTGCACTTGTATCACCATCTCTTCGCCGAACTAGTGCACCTATACAACTTACCATTGTATTGGGTATGTTGGGGACACAAGAGACTCTTTGTTATTGGTTGTAGGGTTCACTACAAAAAAGACACATCTGTGACATTTTGGGCCGAACGAATTTTTTTTCTATCATACGACACTTTTATGACGATAATTGTGACAAAACCCGGTATCATCATAGATGTGGTGGGCTCCTACTTCTATGACAAAAAATCATGACAGAAAATGGGCTTTTCGTCCTGGGCGGGCCGGAGACGCAGCTGCATGACATTCTTTGGGCCGTACATGACGGAAAAAACCGTGGTAGAAGCGAGGGGAGGAAAATTTCGGGGAGTTCCCGGTTACGGTGGGAGGTCGGGGGCCGAGCGATGCGCGTTTCTCTCGTACACGTACGCGCGTGTGTGCGAGGCGTTGGCTCTAACTGAACCCGAGCGAGGCGTTGGGCTCTAACTGACCCCGAGCGATTGCACTGCAGGCTACGCGTCACTGAACCCGAGCGATCGATCGATGGTTGTTAACTGAACCCGATCGAGCGATTCCTTCGCAACTGCTGCTAACTGAAGCCGATCGATGCTACCTCTGGGATGAACAGTGAGCGTTGCGGGGGGTTTGGATGAACAGTGATCGGTGGCGTTGCCTCTGGATGAACAGGACCCCGTGGTGTGGTGGAGGGCTGGATGAACAGTAGACGGTGGAGGGGTGCCCGTGGAGGGGTGGTTGAACAGGACCCGTGGTGTGGAGGGCTGGATGAACAGTAGACGGTGGAGGGGTGCCCGTGGAGGGGTGGTTGAACAGTAGCCGATGGAGTAGCGCGCGGTGGAGGCTGGATGAACAGGAGCCCGTGGAGGCTGGAGGAGGTCGACGGTAGCCCGTGGAGGCTGGAGGAGGTCGACGGTGGAGATGAACAGTATCCCGTGG
>NC_057802.1:427442401-427442688 GCF_018294505.1 Triticum aestivum | reverse complement strand
GTTTTGCGGTACGCCACACCCCTCCCGATCAACAGGAACCCCGTTTCGACCGTAGGAGGTCCGTTTCGTCCGTTTTGCGGTACGCCACACCCCTCCCGATCAACAGGACCCCCGTTTCGACCGTAGGAGGTCCGTTTCCTCCGTTTTGCGGTACGCCACACCCCTCCCGATCAACAGGACCCCGTTCCGAACGTAGGAGGTCCGTTTCCTCCGTTTTGCGGTACGCCAGGCCTCGTTTCCATCGCCTGTTCCGTCCAAGCCCTCCCGATGAACACGACCACGCATTC